>NC_045440.1:140710871-140768747 GCF_002776525.5 Piliocolobus tephrosceles | reverse complement strand
CTGTTTTACTTCTTTGTGATTTTTCAACTGCTCCAGACTTCTTGAACCTGCAGGCCATCTGGACGTGTATGTGCAGGTCACTGGCATTATAATGGCTGAGCTTTAGCTTAGAGGCCTGACAGTTCTCACTCATCTTTAAATCTGATTTTTCAGTATTCTTTCATAGCAACTGTCTCTTGCAGTACAGTGGGTCATGTCAACCCTTCCAAATATGGCAAGCTCTTTCCTACCACTGGGCTTTTGCTTGTGATTTTTCACTGGTCTATAATACTTTTTCTGCACATATAGATATATACAGAGAGCAGCTGGAGGCAGACAAATCTTAGATAGATAGGGGAAGGTCCCCAGTGAAACTGCACCTTCAAGTCAAAGACATTTTAAAGCCTGAAACCCACAGTCAAGATTTAGAACCCGTTTCCCATTTGGTGTGCTTTCCTCTAACGGATCCCCACTCTTCACCCAATTTACATATACCTATCCTTGCCAATTTTTTTTTTTTTTTTGTGATGGTGTTTCACTCTTGTCCCCCAGACTAGAGTGCAGTGGCATGATCTTGGCTCACTGCAGCCTCTGCTTCCAGGGTTCAAGCAATTCTTCTGTCTCAGCATCCCGAGTAGCTGGAATTACAGTCACAGGTCACCATGCACGGCTAATTTTTGTATTTTTAGTAGAGACAGTGTTTCACCACGTTAGCCACCTAATTGGTTTTATACATTGTCATGCCCACCTTTGAATGGTGCCTTTGTTTTAGCCTGTTTTTGCATACTTACAAACCAATAACTCCCCCATTCTGAGCTGATAAAAGCCTTGCATCCAGCTAGACTGAGGGAAAGACCCTCTGACTTCTGGTGGGGAACCTCCCTCGCATCCCATCTCTGATGAGAGCTGTTTCATTGCTCAGTGAAACTTTTCTCCACCCACCTGACTCTTCAGTTGTCAATGTAACCTCATTCTTCTTGGATGCAGGACAAGAACTTGGGACCCTACCGAATGCAGGTATGAAGAAAGCAGTAGCACAGTGGCCCTCTGCCCTCTGCCAGTGGAGGGCAGCCACCCCATGTGATGGGAAGCAGCACCAGGGCTGAATTCGCCCTGGAGCCATGAGTTGAGTAGACAGGGCATCTCCTGCAGTGAGTCCAGGCTCAAAGAAGGCCAGGCAGTGTCATTGCCAGCCAGAGGTCTCCAACTGGCAAAGTGACTGAGAAATAAAATCCTATGTGAGATACATATATATGTGAGTAACAGCCTTCTAGTCTTCTTTCAGGTATAATGGTATAATTAAATATTATCCGTTTAATCGACTTTCCTCAATTTTGTAGCCTCAGTGATCTCTTGTTATTCCTGCACTCTTATTAAGGTTTTCATCTGTGCCTCACATTTGGTACATATTTCATTTTATTATAATATGCACTTTTATTATTGCTCATGACCTTTGTCTAGACTCCAGTGCAAACTACAAAACCATATTTTTCTTATTCTGTCTGACCCACCCTTTAAACTGTAGAATAGCATTTAGGATTTCATGGAGGATTGGGTTATTATAAAGGTAATTATCATCACTACTAACAGAACTGTGATATGAATAGAGGATGTTCCATAAAAGTTAAGATTATGTCAGAGAGAGGGAGAGAAAGAATTGTCCCTGGTGGGGTTCTGGACACCATAAAACACTCAATGATTATGGCACACAGAGGTAGCTATGCAGGGAACCTTCTCTAGCAAAGAGGAGGAGAATTCAGCTACTGAAATAGCCCAAGTGTGAGATCCAGGTTTGAGATACTCAATGAGAAATGAATTTCCCACTTTCCTATACTGACCTTCAATGGATACGAAGCAAGCCAGTTCACAATGTGAATCCACATAGACTGATCCTATATACATTCTAGTTTGAATGCCAAGAGGTTCACTCAAATGGCTTCCATTGAAAATAAACAACCTTGTCAAAGGGATTTGAACACATGAGCCAAGATTGAATGATCGTGAATCAGATATAACTCCTGAAATTTAGATCATTCAAGGCAGGGAATACCAGCAGTATTTGATTTTTAATGCCAAATGGTACTCCTGCTTCTTTCCCATCATATTCAGCATGTGACTAAACATTTGGTACAAGAGAGTAGTCTTAGAATCTTTCTATTATTCTGTGCATGACTTAGGGAAAGTTGTTCATATTTGTTTTACTTTGACTTTTGCTTTTATTTTTATCTATTAATTGGGCTATTGTTACCTCCACTCTTAGCCTCAAAAGGTAGTACCTTTCCCATAAGAACAAGGATGTGACCAAAGTTTGTAAATATTAAGATGCCACTTTCCTCAACATATAGATTATACTTATGTGAAGATGTTATTATGGTCAACAGCATTTCCATTGTCATAGCCACCATCACAGACTGCCTCAGAGGTAGTGAGGGTCTTCTAAGAAGGGTCAGGATAAACTTCAGCTCAGGGTTGAATGATTGATGAAAATAAGAACTACATCTTTCATGAGCCTAGAATGCTTTCATCTGCATGTAGCAAAATATCTCATTGTCTTGTTCACTAGTCTATCACAAGTGCTTAAGAGAGGGTAAAGTGCTTGGACAGAAGTCACCCAACATTTCACTTGAATAAAACTTATTCTCTTCACGATGAAGAAAGTCTAATTGCACATGGCTACTAACAAGGATTCTGTGATTTAGCAAAATTAGGGCCTTTATATCTGGGGCTTTCTGGGGTGTTCCATCATGGATATACATTATTTCTGCAAGGCTGAGCCCTCAAGTTTGTGTAAAAGCCAAGGGAAAATGGGTGGGTGGATGTTAGACTCCAGAAAGCTCCCAATGAATGTCTACTTATTCTGCTTTCCCCAGAACTGTGTCACATGCTAGCCCGACCTGAGACAGTGAGGATGTATCTATCCCCAACTCTAAAGTGGAGATGAGATGGGAAAGGAGGGTCAAGAAGAGTTATTGGGTATAAAGACATGAGTAAACTGTTCAGGGTCCTCCCTCAGTTGGCAATATCCTGGGGTAGGTCTTGAGAACTGTGATAAACAGGGTCTAATCTCAGGCCGCAAACGACTTATGAGGGCATGTGAAAAAGACCATCAAAAAAGAAAGAGAGAGGAAGAAGGAAGAGGAGAAGACCTGCTTTCATTACTAGCAACTAGGCTACGTTATTAAGGATCTGTACATTAACAATGAGAAACTTTGCAATTTATTTACTTATTTGTCACCCAGGTTGGAGTGGAATGGCATGACCTTGGCTCAGGGCAACCTCTGCCTTCCAGGTTCAAGTGATTCTCCTGCCTCAGCCTCCCAAGTAGCCTGGATTACAGGTGCCCACCACCATGCTCAGCTAATTCTTTTTGCATTTTTAGTAGAGACGAGGTTTCACCATGTTGGCCAGGCTGGTCTCGAACTCTTGACCTCAGGTGATCCACCCATCTCAGTCTCCCAAAGTGCTGAGATTACAGGTGTGAGCCACTGCACCCAGCCTGTAATTTACTATACCTAAGCACACTCCACTGTCCACATTCATCCTTCCCTGAGACTGTTTTCAGTGTGAGTCTTCCTTGTATAGTTGAAATTATTCTCTGTGCTACCCCCCATACACATGTATTGCCTTTCTACAGGTAATTATCAATGACCCCTTCTCAGATAAAAGTCACTTATAATTCTAGAAAGTCTTTCTTTGTTGAACGTCTACTAAAATTCTTGTAAAAAGTCTACAAAATCTACAACATAAAAGGAAGAGGAAGTTAAAAGAAAACAAATGGGGAAAAATAAAAAGAAATAGTTCTAACAGCCACAAGCAATCCAATCAAAGCACTTGTGGATGATTTAATAATGAAGGCAGTGCTGTCTCTACACAGAGAAGGCCATTTCCAGAGCTGTCCTTTGTGGCTGCAAGTAGGAGGAAAGAAAAGACACATGGCAGGGGAAAGAGAAACACCTAGAAGATACTAATAGTTTAGAAAGAAAACTAAATTGAGTGTGTAAAGAATGTCAGGAGAAATGTTATGAATCTTTCTTATTCTTCTCCAGAGAGGAGCGTCATGGGAGATGGAGGTAATCTTGCCAGATGTGAAAAAATATATGTATTTTTTTGTTGTTGAGACAGAGTCTTACTCTGTCACCCAGGCTGTAGTGCAGTGGTGCAATCTCGGCTCACTGCAAACTCTGCTATCCAGGTTCAAGGGATTCTCCTGCCTCCGCCTCCCAAGTACCTGGGATTACGGTGCCTGCCACCATGCCCAGCTAATTTTTGTAGTTTTAGTAGAGATGGGGTTTCACCATCTTTGCCAGACTGGTCTTGAACTCCTGACCTCGTAATCCACACGCCTTGACCTCCCAAAGTGCTGGGATTACAGGCATGAGTTACTGCGCCCGGACAAAATAAGAAATAAATAATAAATAAATAAAGGCATGTCGTTTGTCTCTCTTGATCACTAAACAGGCTAGAGTGGTGCCTGGTACAGGGTTATGCCATGAACAAATGAATGAATCAAGCTTAGTGATGGGGAATAGGTTTTTTTTTTTAGAATTTCTATGTTCTCCTATATTGGATGTGTAAATACATCTAGGTATTCCAGGCACCAAATTAGGAAGTCCCTAATACGATAAGCAGGTTCACGTATTGCACTTGAGGTAAAACATCTCCCACAAACCCCACTCTGCCTTCCATAAGGCCACTACCACCTGGGATCTCCCATGTCACTACCATAGTTTATGCTACTCAGATTATCTCTGCCAGTTCTCCTACAATTTCTCCCCTTCTCTTTTCATTCATTTATAAAGACTAATCCTTCAACCTACATTGCTCCCTGATGTATCCTCTCTGAAGACATAAGGCAACAGCATCTCTCCAGAACCTGAAGTAGGAAGAAATTGCAGCATCATCTGTTTTTATGACAAATAATCTACCTTGATTATTGAATAGAACAGTAAAGTGTTTTCCAATTATATTATACCAACCACAGGAGATACTAAAAATCACTTTGCTGGTATACTTATAAATGAATTTAATACATATGCATTTATTTTATTTATGTTTACTTTTAAATAAAGGCTTTATATTTAAGAGGGTAACACCAAATGATTTTTTAACAAATAAATTTATTTAAGCAATGAAATTGCTTTAATATGAAAATAAGTAAATAATATTACTTATTATTTGGAATAATAATATATGAAATAATATATGGAAGATCAGTAATGTTGAGCCATTGAAAAATATTGGGAAAGTAACAATATGGAGCAGGTATCTGCAAACATTTTCCATAAAGAGCCAATGAAGTGATATTTTAGACTTACATGCCATAAGGCATCTGTTGCAACCTCTGATTCTACGGTTGTAATGCAAATGCAGACATAGACAATACACAAACAAATGAGTGTGGTTGTGTTTCAACAGAACTTTATTTATGGACAATAAATATTAATAAAATATAATTTTCTACCAGGTGCAGTGGCTCATGCTTGTAATCCCAGCACTTTGGGGGGCCCAGATGGGTGGATCACTTGGGTCAGGAGTTTGAGACCAGCCTGGCCAATATGGTGAAACCCCATCTCTACTAAAAATACAAAAATTAGCCAGCTGTGGTGGCGCACACCTGTATTCCCAGATAGTTGGGAGGCTGAGACATGAGTATCACTTGAACCTGGAAGGCAGAGGTTGCAGTGAGCTGAGATTATACCACTGCACTCCAGCCTGAGTGAGAGAGCGAGACCGTGACTCAAAAAAAGAAAAATGTAATTTTCACATATCATAAAATATGCTCTTTCTTTGAATATTTTTTTGAATGACTTTAAAATGTAAAAATCATCCTTAGCTCACACATCCAACAAAAGAAAGCTGTGGGCTGGATTTGCCCCACAGGCCAAAGTTTGCAAACACCTGAAATAGAGGAAACAGTATGAATTTTCAAGTCATTCAAAACTGAGTTCTACTTAACTGGGATCTCCAGATCATTATGTTAAGTAAGACAGGCACAGAAAGACAAACATCTCATGTTCTCACTTATTTGTGGGATCTGAAAATCAAAACAATTGAACATATTGGCATCATAGAAGGATGGTTACCAGAGGCTGGGAAACGTAGTGGATGCCTGGGAGGGGAGGTTGTGTTGGTTAACAGGCAAAAATAGTTAGAAAGAATAAATAAGACCCACTATTTAATAGCAAAATAGGGTGACTATAGTCAATAATAATTGCACATTTTAAAATAACTTAAAGAGTGTAATTTGGTTGTTTGTAACTCAAGGGATAAATGCTTGAGGAGACAGATACCCCATTCTCCATGATGTGCTTATTTCATGTTGCATACCCGTATTGAAACATCTCATGTAACCCATAAATATATACACCTACTACGTACCCACAAAAATTTTAAAAACTGGGTTCCAATCCTACTTCTGCTTCATATAGAGTTATGTGACCTTAGTGATGGGGCTTTGATTTATCAACATAGATTATTTTTCTTTGCAAACACAGATGCTGAGCCAACTAGGATATTAAAGCTCAACCCAAAAGTGACTGCAACCCATTACATTCCCCTCCTTGATTGGCTTTTCTCCCTTGGTAGTGATGTTGTCAACTGGGGTAGGAAAATGAACTGATTTAAAATTTGAGGAGTAAATAAAATTGAACTGAAAGCTCTAAAATACATTGCAAAATATAAGAGTTATTTCATATGTCAATATTTCCTGATGCTTATATGTGACAGACACTGTACTAAGGGTATAACCTGCATAAACTCACTGATTCTCACACCATCTCTAGTAGGTAAAACCAATCCCTTCATTGGATTGAAAACTTGAAAATGGAGATGTAGGATGTTAGGAGAATTGCCCATGGCTAAGAGTGAGGCAATAGTACAGCCAGACTTCTCAGGAACTTGTCTAAAGTCATTTTGCTTTTTATTTTATTACTATTTTTGTTGTTGTTGTTATCTGGACTGACACAAATTTAAACTCCAAGTCTGCCAGAATATAATGCATAATTTTATCATTGCTATTTCATCTTTCTAGTCTTCATTGCTAATCTATAAACCAGGACAATTACCTACTGCACCTATTGCACTGGTTCACACTCCGAGTCAAATGTGACCATAAAGACCTGTGCTTTCCATTCGCACCATACAAATGCATCATCCAGCTAATCTGTTATTATGCACTGCTCCAAGCCAGTTCAGTGAGAAGGAGATGCAGTTAATAAACAAATGTAGTGTGAACAAGTAACTTGATCATTAACTTTAACAGCACCTGGTACTGCTCACTTTTCTTTGCTTAGCAGAACCAACCATTGAATGTATTCAGATCAAGCAACCAATTGATATGAATAAAAATGGTCATAGATTCATTTCTTAAAGAACCTTAAAAATGCTATGCATTGCTATTTATGGATATCTAATGCATATATTCAAAGAGGAAGTTAGGTGAATTCACAGCTAGATAGAGCAAATTACTGAATGAGGAACAGCCAGCTAATTACATATTCAAGTCTTTTATTTTTGAAATCACACCATTTAGCCACTTCACTTGAGGACATCTGTGAATTGGTTCCTTTAAGCCTCTAAGCTGGTTTATGTAAGTACTGGGATAAAGCTAAAATGTCTTCCATTCACACAACAAGCCTCCAAAACTAATTGACTCCTTTAAGTGGACTGTTTCATTTTTCTCTTTTGTGTATAACAGACATCTCCAGGAAGATAAAATTGGTACTCAGATTACTTTAGTTCCAACAGTGTTTTCTTGCACATTAATAGGGAAAGATTGTTGAAGCTTAGTGACCCTGAATGAAATTGCATTTAATAATTTTAAAAAACAACATCAGTATCTTTTTAAATTTTTCTGTATATATAGTTTGTATTTGTTTAATATTAATTTGTACTCTATTCCAAGATGTAACTGCCTAATCCATAGCTTTACTTTGGTCCCACGGGATAACAACATAATTGTAAATAAAGAATAAGTAACTTGCTGATCAAGGCACACATTGCAAGAGAACAAGGAGGTCTGATTTTACTCTAAATTATTAAGATTGTGTCATTATAAGTGTTATTTAAGAATCCAAATATCTCCCACTTCTAACTGTTACAAGTCCAACAAGGACTTCTAAAAGTGACAAAAAAGTTACAAGACTGAGCTAGAATCCATGAATACACTGTTATCAGAGGCTTTTTTTCTTTGAAAGATAAAAGGCAATGATTTCTCTTCATCTGAGACCTGCATTGTGAGGCTTTCACTGGCTACCCAGTGGAGAGTTTTCAAGTCTTAATTATAGACACATTTATTCCATTGTTTCCATATGGTATAGGACAAGGAAATGCAATTAGTCGAATATTGTAATTAACCTTCCGTCTGCATGCTCTTGTAGATCTCAGGAACTAGCCAGAGACCACAAAATCCTTTGTATTGCAATGAGTGAGTCCTGGGATTCATCAGCAGGAATAATCAAGGTAATTTATTTTGACAGGGAAAATCCATTGCTTTCCCCATCCTGATGACCCAGATGGGGAGGAATTTTGATATGAAACATAAACTGCAGATGAACAATATTTACTTATTTATTAATTCCCTTTCTTCTTGTGTGCCTTTGTCTTTTTATCTCTTTGTCTTCCTTTCTTTCTCCCTTCCTCATTTTTTCTCCCTCAACCCAGCTTTGTGATAGACACCAGACTATGGATGTGACTTAAACTTGGTAGCTACTTCTTTTTTTTTTTTTTTTTTTAACTATCAAAGAGATTCACTCTTATAACATCCAGCCACAAAATTAAAACCACAAATTAGCTCTTCATCTACAGCATTTATTTTAAGAAGGTTTACCTTATAGAGAGTTATATGGTAAATACTGAGAGTCTGAAATATCAATTTTTCTCTATCTAAGCCAATAAAGAACTAGAGTGACAGATTATGAGCTTTGGAATTGGATAGGCCACGAGCTGAAAATTCTGACTTGATCAGTTCATCAGTGTATTAATATGGACAACTCAATACACTGTAATTTGCTTTTTTTTTTTTTTTTTTTTTTTTCCCAGACAGGGTCTCACTCTCTTGCCCAGGTTGGAGTACAATGGCACAATCTCTGCTCACTGCAACCTCCGCCTCCCAGGTTCAAACAATTCTCCCACCTCAGCCTCCCAAGTAGCTGGAAATACAGGTGCATGCCATCATGCCCAGCTAATTTTTGTATTTTTTGGTAGAGAAGGGGTTTCACCATGTTGGCCAGGCTGGTCTCAAACTCCTGACCTCAAGTGATCCACCTGCCTCAGCCTCCCAAAGTGCTGGGCTTACAAGTGTGAGCCACTGCGCCTGGCCTAAATTTCTTGGTTAAACTTTATTTTTCTTCACTTATAAAAATGAGTTTATAAATCCACCTCATAGGGTTTAACTAAATATTATTTAAGTGAAACATATAATGTATAGCAGAAATGTAAAACATTATTTTTTTTACTGCCTATTTTTACTTTCCTGACTCTGTTCAGCTGAGAACTGAGCTGAGTATTTAACTGTTCCCTGATCAAACTAAGAGTCGGGCTGTTTATTCTCACAGCCCAATAAGGAGATGCAGATGAACTGGGAAAGGAAGGAGTTTATTTCTGTAATCAGGTACAGGAAGAAGTCCTGGAAAATATCGCCAGACCAACTCAAAAATTACAAAGTTTTCCAGAGCTTATATACCTTCTAAGCTATATTTCTACATGTAAGTATATATAGCTTAGAAACTTATACACCTTCTAAGCTATATATCTGCATGCATTCATCTAAAGACATAAGTGATTAACTTCTTTCAATCTATAACTAAGATCTGAGTCCTAAAGACCTTCCTCTGGAGCCTCAGTAAATTTACTTAATCTAAATGGGTCCAGGTGCTGGGGTGATTACCTTTATTTTGTCTCATGCTAAATCATGGAGGTTTGGAGAGTTCCTTCAGACCCCCAGTAAAATTTGGGGTTTGTGGAAGTTGGTTGTGGGATTGTTTGTGGAAGCTTGGGGAATTTCTTCAGACCCCCAGTAAAATTTGCTTAATTCTAACTGGGTTCTATTAAGAATTCCTTCATTATCTTGTCATGCTTCAAGGCTCAGGAAAGGCCTGGGAAAAACTCTTGGTGGGCTTTTGTTACATCCCAGCCTTTGTCTAAGGGCACTGGTTCTTTCAGCTTTTAATATTTAACTTAACCATTCAGTCAGTGCTGAAACTGTTGGTATGGAGGTTTGCCTGTTCAGCCACTAGGTAGACCTGGCCTGCCACATAACTGCTATCTAGGAAAGCAGGGAAGTTAATCAAGAAGTCTCATTGGTTGAACACAAAGCATGCTATTTAAACTAATTATTGTGAATCAAGAAGATTTTAAGAATTAGTTGCTGTTAAATAAAAGAATGTATGATTGAATCAATAAGAAACTTTAGTCATTTCTGCTATAATGAGAGTCCTGGATTCCTAAAAATCACCACACTTTGCAAAATTGTACAATAAAAACCACAGAACTTACAGGAAGAATGGGGTTGGAGACACAAGATTAAAACAATTCATCAGTGAATCATAAAAGCAATGAAAAGATAGGAATCCAATACAAAGGTGGTAACAGTTTTACGTGTTAAACGTTTTAGAACTGTAAGAGTTAAAGAGGAAAGAAATACAAAAAGCGATTCAACAGTCAAAGACAGGTTTATTTTCGAGAATAAACCTGAGAGGGGCTTCTGGCCGAGTTTGGTCAGTAGCACTCTCTCTTACAGACTAGGAGTATTTAAGGGTTCAGGGTGAGTAAACTTATCACAGAGTTAGAATGTTTTTGTGTCAGGGAGAAGTTTATTGTGGGGTTGGAAAGTCTCTGGTTGGAGGGGAGGTTATTTTGGGGCTGACATCTCTCCGGCTGAAGGGGAGGTTATCTTGGGGCTGGCATGTCAGGGAGGGGTTTATCTTAGGGTTAGAATGTTTCTTGTTGGAGATGTCATTTGTGGTTTATGGTCATGCTGGCCTTAGCCATTAGGCTGATGCTTTTTAGATTTAGGCAGTTTTTGATCAAGGGGAATTTTAGAATGACAGTGCTTGTCCAAGATGGCTATGCTCCTGCTCTGTCAAGATCTATGTACATACTACAGTAAATGTGGCACTTTACTTTGAAGAATGCATGGAGCTTACCTATGGACTTGGGTTTCAGACCGGCTCCAAGTTGTGAGATATTGTGAAATGGTGAAAGAATGGTGACCTGAAATCAGACGGAAGGATGTAACACCATCTGTGAATGGGTGTGGCTCATAATCTGTGAATGGGTGTGGCTCATAATCCTAGCAGGAAATGAGGTCACTCATACATGCTTGACATTTGTGCATTTTACATATTCCTATAAAACTTGATTCTGCTGCAGTTTTCTTTGTCTCATAGACAAGATCACATATAATCAATCAGAAAAGTAGCGTTATCCTCAAATTGTTTCCTAATATAGGCAATAGGGTTGGAACATACTAAAATTTTTACAAGTGTTATGCCTGGACAGACTACTAGTCTCATGTGAAATGTTACTAGAGCTATCAATTTTTTAATAGAATCCATATTGTTATTATGACTGTGATTTATCTTCTAAACCTCACAGTGAAGGAGTACCATTAATAATAACACTTAGATAACAGGATTAACCAGCACTGTCCATTGTAAACTAGACTTTAGAGTCATCTAACTAATTGGTATAAGAAAAGAGACATGTTTCTTAGTGTAAACGCCTTCTCTGAGAAAAAAAAAAAACAAAAAAACAAACAAAAAAACTGCTAAGTGACTTATCCTACCAACTCTAAAGCTATTTCTTTATATACTGGAATTTTAAAACAATACTTTTGCTAAATAATATTATTCATAATACACTGTAGTTCTTATGATCTTCTCTCTCCATTGAAATAAAAGCCCCACGAGGACAAGAAACTTGGCATTTATGTTCAATGATACAGAGCCTAAAATGGAGCCTGGAAGGTCTTTGAAAAATATTAATAGTTACTGAATGAATGAAGTATCAGTCAATCAGTTGTTAGTAGAAGTAAAGAATGCTGATGTGCGCCCATTTGGTTTGAGTTATGCAAATCAAACACAGAGAGAATAGACAGAGCTCAGACCCTCTGGCATAAGTTACTTAAATTGTTTTCTTAATGGTAGCCCTAGGCAAGGCTCTAGGATGAGAAGTTGTAAAGCAACTTTCAGTGGCTTCTGCAAAGTTTCTCTAACAAATATTTTGAAAACACTATAGTATGCTCCAGAAAATCCAGGATTATGCAAAGCAGCCAGGATCACTGTACCTACCTGCTAAAGGTTTGTCTTGAGCTAGCTGGGAGGAAGTACAGGAAATTAGAGTTTTCACAGTTGTTTGTGAGGACTAAACTAGAGAAATATTGATTTGTGATGGTGATCAGGATCTACTTCATCATGGTTGTGATGATGTTATTTTTCCTTCAAGCTAGAGTTGCTGAAGGGAAAACAGAGGACTTGAATTTCTATTGCAATGCATTGAACATGGATACAATGTCTAGCATTTGCAAGCAAATTTTTTCAGAAACATTTTCTTATTTAAGCTCATAAGAAACAGTGCATTATGAATAACAATTATCCTTCACAGATGCAGAATTAAGCTCTGGCAACTTTTTTACTGACATCACAAAGCCAATAATTAGAAAAGATTTGACTTGAAATTTAAACTCCTCACTGAATATTGTGGTCATTCATTGTATCAGTTTTCACAAAAAAAAAAAAAAAGAGGATAAAGAAAAATTGAGATAGCTTTCAATTAGTGATATAGGTGTTATAATAGAGATTGAAGGAAGGTGAGGATTCTTGCTATCTGACTAACATTGGAGCCTATGTTGTAGTGGAGAATTCAGAGAGCTAGGCTGTCTGGCTCTTACTGTTTTTTTCCTGCCCCCACTTCCATTCTCTCTGTCTACCTACTGGGCTCTTTGCTGTCACTAAAACATACTGAGTAGGTCCTCCTTATTTTTTTTTTCTCTGTGCCCAAAATTCCTTTCCTCTAGGTGTCTGCTAGACTCACTCCTTCCATAAAGTCAGCCTTAAATATTCCCTGCCTATCTGACACCCTGTCTGCCTATCTAAGATCCTGCTCTATGATTCTCTGTATCACCTTCCATATTTTATTGGACCAAAAGTTGCCCAGATGTGCAGATCCTTAGTGATTTCGGAGTAGCTGCTAATAATTTGGTTGGATGGTTATGGACTTCAAAGTAAAACATACAAATATTGGCACAAAGTGATCAGAAGAAGAGATGTGTAGCTGGACCTATAGAAGTGGACACAGACATTTGTGGGGAAAAGAGAGGTCAGCCTGTTACTGTGTCTATATAGAAAGAAGTAGATTTAAGAGACTCCATTTGGTTCTGTATTTGAGATGCTGTTAATCTGTGACCCTACCCCCAACCTTGTCCTTGCAAGAGACATGTGCTGTGGTGTCTCTTTAAGGTTTAAAGGATTTTGGGCTGTACAGAATGTGCTTTGTTAAACAAGTACCTGAAGGCTGCTTGCGGTTAAAGGTCATCACCATTCTCTTAATCTCAAGTAAGAGAAAAACATTTGTCTCCTGCCCGTCCCTGTGCAATGGAACATCTCCGTGTAAAACCCATTGTGTGCTTTGTTTACTGAGCAAAGAGAAAACTGCCTTTAGGAATAAGGTGGGACTTGCTGGAGCAATACTGCTAAAAGGTTTATGGAGATGTTTGCATATGCATCTCAAGGCACAGCATTTTCCTTTGAACTTATTCAGGTCACAAAGATCTTTATCTATATGTCTTACTGCTGATTTTCTCCCTAAAATGATCCTATTGTCCTGCCACTCCCTTATCTTTTTGATGGTAAAGATAATTATCAATAAATACTAAGGGAACTCAGAGACCCTTGCCGGCGTGGGTCCTCTGTAAGCTGAGCACCGGTCCCCCGGGCCCTGCTTTTCTTTCTCTATACTTTGTCTCTGTGTCTTATTTCTTTTCTCCAGTCTCTCGTTCCACCTAACGAGAAACACCCACAAGTATGGAGGGGCAGGCCACCCCTTCAGACATTGAAGTTATTTGTAGGTGATGTGACTTCTTAACAGATTCAGAAGGTTCTCAATACAAAGGTGTACAAAGTGGTATGCTCTGAAATGTCAGCCTCTTTCCTAGCCATTCTTGTGGTTGCTCAGTCTGAATGTTTACCAAGTGGCCATGGTGCCAAACTTGCCATAGATTCAACAATATGGACTTCTACTTCTGAGGCTGGCTTGACTTCGTCACCACTGAATGCTTAAACTACCAACAACATAGATCAATGATACGTCTCCAGATATAATTGTGAGTGATTATGTGAATCTGAAAGTTACTTTTCCTTTCCTGTAATCATGGGACTTTGTCAGACTGAAAGCTAACCTGATAAGGTTTTGCTCAGATTTGTCTGAAACATTCAGAGGATGGTAAGCCAACGATGACCAAACATCCTAATATTGAAGGAATTCAAGGAAGATTTGGGGATCTTCTTTTAAATTCTTATGGGCAGCACTTGGAAGCATTAGTTGGACAAGAGATAGCAGCAGGGCTTATCTTCCTAAACTCAGAATCTTTGGCTCAGATGCTTCATAAACCATATCAAATCCATTTCCACCTGACTAAATAACCTCGCCTTTCTACCCCCTGCCAATAGACACAAAGGATAGTCACTCTTTCCTAAATCTCCTGCACAGTGGAAGAGATGCCCACATACAGGTCAGAGGCCCTTCGATTCCACAAAATCCAGGCTTATCATAGACCTGTTATGAGTACTTATCATCAATTTTTAAGTTTTTTAAAAGTATATCTGTAGTGGTTATTTGCCGACAAATTTACCTTTCTCGTCAACTTGCAGTCATTTATTTGGTTAACCTGTAAATAGATTACTAAGGTACCAATAATTAGTTGCACCTTTTAAGATTTTTTTAAAGAAATAAAAATTTCATAATTTGTTTATAGACTTAATTAGTGTAATAAGCTTTTGCCTATACTGCAAGCAACACATTATATGCCTTTAATTTATTAGAACCTTCAATCAGGAAAAATAAAAGGATGTGATGTGGGTATAGAGAAAGGAACCACTATGTCTAGGCATCTAATAGTTACCTTCATTTATGTGAAGAACTTCATACAGCAAATGTGTGTTAAATACTTCCACCTCACAAAATATAAACTAATTTTGAACCTCAGAAGACTCCATTACTTTTATCCAGATCACAAAGCTTGTACAGTACAAGTGCTATGATGACACGGAACATGTATTGGTTTTTACTTATTATTGTATTCCCAGTATCATGAATAGTATTTACAATATGGCAGGATTTTTTAAATGTCTCAAAAAAATTAATTTTGGGGGGAAAAAGTGGAGTATAAATATACACCCACCTGTCTCCCTGTTACCAATATCTCTGTATTTCTGTTATACTGAAAAGACTTCTGTGATAAACAAAAAATAATCATACATTTGAAAATTTGGCCCTTTTAAGAATTTTCAATTTGTTAGAAACTTAAATGTCTTTTGTGGCAGAGAATCTCATTCTAATTCTAGGCATCAACACTAGTAGTTTAGGTCAGTGGCATGTCAGGATTTCCTACCCATTGGATCGCGCTCATTTTCCCATCAGCAGCAGGGAATCTGTTTGTAATTTTTACATTCTCAGTTAGAATCACACTCTGGCAGAAAGTAAAAAGAAATTAAAAAGGTTATACTAGGCAAAAAATCTTTGAGACATCAAAGAGACATTTTATGCTTTTCTGAATTCAGATCCTGGAGTTAACTGTCATGTTCCTAAGTGCAAATTCCAGAGAGCATTTTTAACCTAGCTGTTTGGTACAGTTCAAGGTAGAGACTGGCAAACCACTTACAACCTGTTTATGTAAATACATTTATATTGAAATGCTACTCTCATCCATTTACATCTACCACTTCTTTTGTGCCACAACAGCATAGAGTAATTGTGACAGAGACTGTGGACACAGAGCCCAATATCTTTACTATCTGATCCTTTACAGAAAAAGTGTGCCAATTTCTGCTTTAAAATGCATGTAGTTACTCCTGGAAGTAATACAGGGCCCATGGCTAAGAATTCCTGACATCTCAGAGAAAAACATAAGACATAAATGGGAATCATGGGTATGGAAATAGACTCCATTTCCATCTGCTTAGCATGCACATTGGGCATGCACAGCAAAATGTTAGAATGAAAAAGATGGCTTGGACACTATTCAAGAACCATGGATGCTTGCATTAGTGGCATAAATATTATTCTGTGGCATTGTCCCATGTGTTCTATGACCAAAACTGTGCCTCAGTAAACAGGTATCTGGCAAGTGATAGTGGGCAATTCAGCTGTGTTAAGGCTACTAAACTGTTTTAATCACTATTTCGTTTAAAAATCAGATAGCCTCTATCAGCACTCTCCTAGGTAATAGACACTGTGTTATGTGATTTATAACCTCTTTTAATCCTTACAACGACCTGAATATGGCAGATGTTATTATTATTTACATTTAGAAGTGATACAATCTTGTTGTCATACTCCATTTTGTGTGTGTGTGTGTGTGTGTGTGCTCTCTGATGGCTAGTGATCAAATCTGATTCACATGCCTAGTGATTGCAAAGGCAGATTTCAAACAGGAGTATCTGAAGGCTGGAGAAATACGACAATCAATTGTGAACTCCTATACATTAAATCTGGGCACCCTTGTTTATTTGAACTCATCATCCCTTGGAATTTTATTGAGACCAGTGGAAGACAGTTGGTCATCCTTGGAAAGTGAATACTTGTATAATTCCAGAGCCAATTCTTCCTAAGGCTGACTGCCTTTATGCTTCAGGCCCATCAGCAGAACTCTTATTTACTAGTAGGTACTGATAACTTGCACTAGAATTTTTTCCTGAGGAATGAGAGTTTATGTCTCCTGTACTCTGTATTCCAACTTGCAGCTTCATTTTGCACCAATGTCCGAAGTAGAATTCAAGGTATGCCTTATGGTAAAACATCATGCTAGAAATGGACTCAGGTGTAAGTGGGCAGATATACCCTTCTTTTCTATTTGCATCATGTGCTTATGACCAATCTTATAGTTTGCTTTCCCAAGTGTACCACCTTTGCTTTATCGCCATATTGCTTGGATATCATCTGGAAAAACGTAACTAATTCCATTTAGTTTTTTTTTTTTTTTTTACCCCAGAAGCTGAGTGATGTTTCTTAGAGTCTCAGTGCACTTATTCTTACCTACATGATTGTTGACCTTCCGCCAACACGTATGGTCATAACCCCAAATCTCATGCTGGTTTATCATACCCTCCAGATAACCAGATAGTCTTCCTAAGTCATCAGTGTCTGGCCTTAGTGAGTCTCCATGGATAAAGAAAATTGTTGATAATAATCACAGAATGATGATGGCATCTGGAACTTAATTTGTACCATTGTTTGGAAATTCATGAAGACTGTTTTATTTAACACTTAATATATATTTATTGGTCAACTATTCAAGTCCCTCCCGTAGTGTAATACTGTTGAAATAAACATAGTTTCTGTTCTCAAGGAGATTAAAACATACCAGGATAGGCTGGGCACGGTGGCTCACGCCTGTAATCCCAGCACTTTGGGAGGCTGAGGCAGGTGGATCACCTGAGGTTGGGTGTTTGCGACCAGCCTGGCCAACGTGGTGAAATCCCGTCTCTATGAAAAAAAAAAATATATATATATATATATTTTTTTATATATATAGCCAGGCGTGGTGTTGTGCACCTGTAATCCCAGCAACTTGGGAGGCTAAGGCAGGAGAATCCCTTCAACTCAGCAGGCACAGGTTGCAGTGAGCTGAGATCATGCCACTGAACTCCAGCCTGATCTGGGCGACAGCATGAGACTACATCTCAACAAAATAAATGAAACAAACCAGGATAGATTTATGATGCTGCACTCCCATAATTCCATGTGATGTCATATTTTTTCAAGAACATGCATGAAGATGTTTTTCCTCACACAAAGAGTCTCATTAGATGTTAGAACCATGCTCTTGAACTTTTCCAGAAACATGAGCCAAATAAATGGCTATTTATTATACATTATCCTGTTTGTGGTATTCTGTTATAGCAGCACAAAATAGACTAAGACACTAACACAGGCAGTTGCTTCACTTTCCTGTGTCTCCATTTCCAAATATTTTAAGTAAGAAACATAATAAGACCTTCTTTATAGGACCTTCTGGTTAATTGAATTAGAATGATAGAAAGTACACAGAAAAGGAGGTAATGCTGATTCTTCAATACATGTCAACTGAATACTGATCTACCATTTTCTGTAAGCACACGTAGTAAAACATAGTTTTTAAAATTATTTTAATCCCCAGGTTTAGCAACACTTCAAAAATATGGTAATTCTTATCAAAAGTGACTTAATTAATAGATTCATTTAGGTGTTCTTCCATATGCATTATTGTGTAATTCGTTTTAGAAAGAGATGTTTTGTTCCCCCATTTATCTAGTTTTTATTTTAAGGAATTTTCTCTAAATTCTCCTCCCATTTTGAACCACAAAAAGACTCTGTAGTCCTGGAGGGACTTACTTATATCACAGGTGGGCCACAGCCACTAGTCCACATGTCCTGCGTGGATAGATTCAAATCTCTCAAATATCTGAAATACTAGCATTTTATTTGCTCTCTTTATCCCATGCATGTGAAAAAGTGAGAAACATATTTGGTTAAGTGTGACTCTGTAGATTCAAGTGTTCACTTGGCTGGGCTCTCCTATGTCTAAGTGGATTATGGAGGAATTAGATGGGGATCAAACCAGCTCATCTTAGCTGTCATGGTATGTATCCTCCAGTCTATCTTTGTAATAAATATGAAATGTGGATTCTCTGATTGCCACGTATTTTCCAAGTGTTAGTTCCAAGTATTTATTCAAAATTTGAGCAGGGAAGGGGTATTTTATTTATTACCCCTAATCACACAGTCTGACAGAACATTCCTAAGTATACAAATCACATTTTTAATGGCCAGAAGGGCAAAGATAGGTAAGCAGTCTCTGTTTCAAGGTGATATTCAAACTGCATTGCTGCTCATGGCAGAATAATTTCCAAATATTGCAAATTATTTAGCATAGATTTTCATATTTTTCAAAGCCAAACTTTAAAAATAACAATACTATTTTCGTTGGGAAAAATATTCTTTTTGATGAAGTAATGAGTGCTAATTGAAAATGAATTGACTACAACTTTTCCTTCATTTACTCCACGTGGGTTCAACAGATTGCGAAGGTAGAAATAAAGACATTCTTCTTGCTTTGGTGCTTTATTAATTTCTGGTGGCAGCCATAGCTTCACTCTAAAAAGATGAAGGCATCCTTTTTCTCTGACTTACCTTTGGGCTTGAGAGAGCTTGACACTGGGTTTTTTAATGGCAGAGGGGACATGAGCATCATTCTGTATTTAACAAGCACTCATGTTGCTGGTATAAAAATCCAATACGCCTTTCTCTTTAAAGAGAAGTTATTTACGGTGATTTTTCTCCTCAAGGGGATACATTTACCAGTGCTGTGTCAATAATTCTGCAGAGGAAACATGGCGATTACATCTGGAAAAAAGTGGCAAAGATGGAATTAAATCATATTATGAGTAAAGGTTTTCTTACGCAGTCTAGTGGGTAAAACTGAACTATATTCTGAAGGTGGCTAAGTGAAGAATGAAGGTCTTTCCATAATTTTATTGTCTTCAGGCAGAAATGAAATGATATATATGAAAAAGATATGCATAAAATAGAGAGGAGTTTGAAAATATAATCATTATTAATGTTATTGAAGTAGATGCAGCCCATACAGGAAAATGAAAGGGAAAAAGCAGATTCAGATAACGTCATTAAGTTTAATTCCAATGTACACTTATCTAGCCTAGGTAGACAGCTATAGATATAAAGACATAAAGACACAGATCTACATGTAGACATATAGATACAGTTTGGAGTTTTTTTGTTCCCCCTTTTTCCCCCCATTTACTTAAAGTCGACTAGTATATCAGAGAGTTCTTGTAGGTAGAAATCTTGTAATTCTGTGACTCTTACGGACTTTTAAATTTTGTTTTCTTTACGTTTTTTGAGATGGAGTCTCACTCTTGTTGTCCAGGCTGGAGTGCAATGGCGTGATCTCGGCTCACTGCAACCTCCACCTCCCAGGTTCAAGCAATTCTCCTGCCTCAGCCTCCCGAGTAGCTGGGATTACAGCTGCCCGCCACTGTGATTGGCTAATTTTTTGTATTTTTAGCAGAGACAGGGTTTCGCTATGTTGGCCAGGCTGGACTCGAACTCCTGACCTCATGATCTGCCCACCTCGGCCTCCCAAAGTGCTGGGATTACAGGCGTGAGCCACCGGCGCCTGGCCGGGATGTTTAAATTTTTTAATTTTAATTTTAATTTTTCCCTTAAGGTAAGTTTGGAGATATAACTCTTAGGGACTTTAAGGGTTATCTAGTTCTTCCTGATGAGACACTGGAGTTGTCTGGGTGACATGCTCTCTAGGTGGTCATTTGGACCACAGGAGCACACTCCAAGGACAGGACACTTGCAGGGGACAGAGAATGCTTCCTCTTGAATAGCACTAAATGGAATAGAGTCTATAAACAGCACTAGGCATCGAAAGGGCACCAAGTACATGTATGGACTTCATGCTCATTCTAACTGGTCTCAATCTTCCTCTAGCAAGAAGGAAACATAGTTCTCTCCATGTCCTCGCTTTTCCGACTCCTTTCTGCCATCGTAATCACCTATGCTATCTAGTCACAAAAGGAGTGAGCATTCTTTCAGGGCATCTTCATTAATTTTAAGATATTTGCCTTAATTTAAGTCATCTGTTTTCTTCCTCTGTTCTCTCAACATCTTGAGATACTTCAGGTAAACATTTTGGCTTTTGTTTCTTTCCCCAGCTCCATGATCATTTATCAATATCTCATATAGTATAAAGGTGAACTTTTGACCAAGAAAATGGAGGACTACTGATTGCTAACAGCAGACTGTTTAAGAGATAAGGAACTATCAGGCGGGGCGTGGCTCACGCCTGTAATTCCAGCACTTTGGGAGGCCTAGGCAGGTGGATCACCTGAGGTCAGAAGTTGAAGACTGGTCTGGCCAACATGGTGAAACCCCATCTCTACTAAAAATACAAAAAATTAGCCAGATGTGGTCATGGGCGCCTGTAATCCCTGCTACTCAGGAGGCTCAGACAGGAGAATCGCTTAACCCAGGGGGCAGAAATTGCAGTGAGCCGAGATTGTGCCATTGCATGCCAGCCTGGGCAACAAGAGAGAAATCCCCTCTCACACACACACACACACACACAAAAAAAAAAAAAAAAAAAAAAAAAAGAAAAAGGAGAGGGAGAGAGAGAGATTTAAGGAGCTATGTAATGAAAGAAGTCTGTGGCATTGCCCAATCCAGGAGCAGTACTGACCATGCAGACACGGATTCTTAAAAACAGACCGCAGAATAGATAGTGCAGTTCCAAATGACACCATTCTTGAAATACTCATGTTATTTTTTTTTAAATCTAAATTCAGTCCCCCAGCTTCACATCTTGAAATAAAATTGGTCTTGATACCATTCCTCATGATGGATTCGAGGTGGAATTTGTCTTATACTGGTTTCTTATATAACATAAATGCATATACTTTTTGCTTACATACATGCAATCCAGTTATACATAGTCAGAAACCAAGGTTATTACAGGGTCTAGGTAACCCAGCAAAGTTCCAGCATAATTATTAATACCATCACAGTTTTCCTCTAAAAATCACTGTTACTTAGACTACATATTCTACAGTCAGCCTATCATTGATAATATAAGGCTGAAAATGTCAGCCAGCAATATTACCTTGACCAATGGTCATTTAAAATGTCTCTGGAGGTCGGATGTGGTGGTTGGCCAGACGCGGTGGCTCACACCTGTAATCCCAGCACTTTGGGAGGCCAAAGTGGGAGGATCACGAGGTCAAGAGTTCGACACCAGCCTTGACATGTCAAAAACCCATCTCTACTAAAGATACAAAAAATTAGCTGGGCATGGTGGCACGTGCCTGTAATCCCAGCTACTGGGGAGGCTGGAGCAGGAGAATCACTTGAACCTGAGAGGCAGAGATTGCAGTGAGTCGAGATGGTGCCATTACACTCCAGCATGGGTGAAAGGGTGAGACTCTGTCTCAAAAAATAAAAATAAAAATAAATGTCTCTGAAAATGTTTATTCTAAGCTGTGGAATCTTTGAAAGTTTTTAGATCTCAAAAAGAATGTCGGATTCATTTTAATTTTCTTCTTATTGATGTCATTGAATGCTAAGTGGGTTCCTCTGTTTGCACACTTCCAATATCAGGGAATTCTGTCCCTCTAGATCAACTTCTTCTACTTGTTGACAATTCTGACTCCTAATGCTCCGACTTGGGAGTGAGTTCAGTTTCCTGTTATCTTTTCCACTTTGGACCAGGCCCTGTATCTTGAAGGAAATATTCATAGTGATATGTTATACATAGAGTGGTTTCTATTTACCAGGCCCTGTGATAGATGTTTTAAATGTAAACATTTATCCAATTCTCACATCAAGATTCTAAGATTGGTACTACAAACATCTCCATGACAATTGGGAAACTAGGCTCAGAAAAACGAATTGATTAAGAGAAAGAGTTGGTATTCAAACTCAACCAATTAAGCTCCACAGTATCTGATCATAAACACTAGCTGAATTAATTTTGAAACTCACCCACTAAAGTATCTTCAGCATATCTGAATATAAGTGATTATGAACCCACACCTAAGGTTTTTTCTTCCCAGGTTAAGCAACCTCAGTTTCTTCTACATTTCTTCATGTTACTTATTTCCTATCTCATCTTATCCAATTGCCCTTGTAGACTGCAGTCCAGTTTTCCATAAGCCTGGTCAGTGATTTAATGTGGTCAAGGGAAAGAGGAGTGGACTGGGAGACAGGAACCTGATTATTTCTAGCTGTGCTAGTGAGTTTCCGGGAACCATTGATCATGCTATTAAATATTATCCTGTTTCTTTCTCTAGTGGAATTTTAGAAGAGTTTCTGAACTTGGTGAAAAGTATTCTAACAACATTCCTAGTACAACCTCTTGTGTGATTTGGACATTTACTTCCTAATTCTAATGCTCAGTGTCCTTACTATGAAATAAGTGGCATGGTCTCAATGATGAGCATGTAGGTCCCTATCACCCATACTGTCCTCCCCAAAGAGTAATAGTGGTTGCGACTGACTTAAGTTAGCTTTGAAGATCTATGTATAAGAACCTAAGGTTCTGAACGATGGGAAGCCCGAAGGTGTTTGCTATGAATTGAAGCCTTTTTTATCTCTTTCTGAGATAAAGGGGAATGAACATCTCAAGAAAGAATATAGAAATTTTTGTCTTTCTGCACATGATTACCAAGGCCAAACTTGGGTGATTTCTCTTGGCTGACTCTTTTATTTTGGCTATTTAAGGCAGCAAAAGAAAAAACAAACAAACAAACAAAAAGAAATAAAACCAGAAAATAAGCAAGAGAGCTTAGAGACGTCACAGTTTCCCTTCAATATTTACAATGTCATTATTTATTCACTGAAGAGTTACTCTCTGAAATGACTTTTTTGCTTTGTCAGCATTTGTATACTTCCTCCTAATCTTCTCTGGGTTGGCAATATATCGTGGTATACTCTGAATCAGAACTTAGAAAGAAATGTCTCATTCAGCTCTAAACAGTGGTGTAGGACACTAAATGGAGACTGAGATTGCCTCAGGAAGCCTAGATTACACATCCATTGAATTCTGTCAGAGTTGCATATTCATAGACCATATGTCACGCAGTGTGGCCAATTGACTTTGGCCTGTGATTCTCTCATGCCTAGTCTCCATGATGCATAATTTCCATGAACGATTTTCATGCTGCTGGCACTCTCCCCTCCAATAGACGTCTACCCTCCCCTTGACCATCAGCTACACAAAGAATGGTACCAAAACCTTCAGCTACGTCCACTTAGGCGGAAGGACTTTGCACAAAGTAAGTCTACTGTATTAGTCTGTTTACATGCTGTTGATAAAGACATACCTGAGACTGGGCAATTTATGAAAAAAAGAAGTTTAATGGACTTAACAGTTCCACATGGCTAAGGAGGCCTCACAATCATGGTGGAAGGCAAGGAGGAGCAAGTCATGTCTTACAAAGAGAGAGCTTGTGCAAGAAAACTACTGTTTTGAAAACCACCAGATCTCATAAGACTTATTCACTACCACAAGAACAGCATGGGAAAGATCACCCTCATGATTCAATTACCAGCCTCCAGATTCCTCCCACGAAATGTTGGAATTATGGGAGTACAATTCAAGATGAGATTTGGGTGGGGACACAGCCAAACCATATCATCTACTGAGTGAAGAGACACATACAAAGTGAGTGAACAAATCTCATTCCAATCCTGGAATATAAACTCCTGAAGGGAATTCACATCTTCTCCTTTCCCCTGGGCTCTGCATGGCAGTCAGCATAGGCATGAATGTGTCTGCAACACACCTCTTACTACTTGTTTAAATGTGAATTACATTCTGAATCTTTAAATAATAGTGGCTGTAAATAATAGTGGCTAACGATAAGCTGCAGTTTAAAGTGATGTATAATAAACTGCTCTGTTCTTACAGAATAATTTTAAGGACTATAGGAAAAAAAATCAGTTTGGAAGAATGTTGTAAAGTGCACAGAGTTACATCAATAATAATAATAGCATCCAAATAGCCATTATATGGTGCTTTTTAGTAGAAGAGGTGCTAAGAATCAAAAGAACCTGACTCCTCAGTAGTCCGTAGTAGAAAGAACATGGGTGGTTGACTTTGAATTAGGCCACTACGTGCCAAGTCATCACTGTACTTAACATTATCCCCAGTAGGTAAGATTTGTGAAAACCAATGGGCCAGTTGGGCTTCACACCCACCGCATTGCCAATGCTTTACGCCTCATTGAGGACTCTCTGGTGGCCACCTCACTAGAGCTAGTTGGAAATATCAAAACAGTCATTATTGTTGTAATGAGCTTTCATGTTTAATAGTTTCAAACGTGAAGGATAGCTGGCTTTTCAGAGAGTGATCTATCAAACGATATGGTTCACCACCCATGAGGTAACCCAAATCCCACAGACTTTGTCACTGCCATAGACTCAGATTGAATTGGGGACAGTATGTGCAGGTGTTTTTAATTAGGACAGACAGGTTAACTGAACAGCTGTCTAACAAATGGCTACTTCTCTTTGATACCTGTAGTCCTTCAGTAAGGGCATCTGGAAGATTTCACCATATTTGCTGGCTTAATAGAAATAAAAATAATGATAATAAATAATAATAGTCTTAATAGTAAACAGTATTTATTTGTTTCAGGCACTCTGCTAGGAATTTTACATTTATTATTTTAACCTTTAATACAAAACAATGCTATCATTATGTTCAGATTGCCCATTAAGAAAAATATGTATCATAATTGTTGGTTAACAGATTCTATTTCTATAGCATAAATCACTTGGCTGTTGTAAAAATCTATACAAATTTGAGAGAATGACCTTCCTGCCCTTATATTAAATAAATGAGACCAGAACCCCAGGGAGAAGAGGTCACAGTGTGTGGTTAATCAATGGCTGAGGTAGGGTTGAGGACTTCCTCTTGTCAAGCTATAGATGCCTTCTTCGTTAAAACTATTCAATGTCTGTATTAAAAAAAAATTCTTATTTTTTAATAAGGTATGTATTTTTAGCTGTATTGAAAAATACTTGATATACAAAATTGCACATATTTAATGTGCACAGTTTGATGAAATTCGACAGATGGATAAGCTCGTGACACCATCACCACAATCAAGGTACTAAATGTCTCTCACTTCCACAGATTTCCTTGTGTTTTGTTTGTTTGTTTGTTCATTTTTTGGTAAGAACACTTTACATGAGACTTATTTTTCTTAACATATTTTAAAGTGCACAATACCATATTGTTGACTATAGGTACTATGTTGTACAGCAAATCTTTGGAATTCCTCCTTAAGTAGGTGGTCCACATTTTTTTCCTGCGTTGAATATTTTCCTGTGCTCCTCCACTGTAGGCCTGCTCTGCAGAATCATCCACTCTTCCATATTTCAGACTCAGAGTGCATTCAGCCTTCCTCAATGACTGCCTCCATTAGCAGCCAAAATTACCTGCGAAATTCAGTATAGTGATTCCCCTTCTCTCTTCTTGGAAAAAAAAAATGCATTTTTTTTGTTGTTATTTTTTGTTGTTTGTTGTTGTTGTTTACTTGTCTATTTCCTCAAGGGTTTTACTGCCTTCTACTACGACCAAAAATAAGCCTATAAACATGGTGAATATGAAAAGGTGACCAGAAGCTCAGATGTGTTATTCTTTTACATTATTCTTCCTGAGCTAGTGTTCACAAGTTAAGAAATGAATTTCTCAGATGGTAATTGACAGCCCCACAGGATTCATGCGCTTCTCTCTAGATCCAAACAGAGGCTTACCGACATCCTTCTATCCACCCATGAGTGGAAGACATCCTGCTCCTTCCTTACGTTGACACCTTTTCCTATAATAATGTTGAAAAGGCTATATAATCTCAAATTTTTCAATTGAGTGCAAGTTAACCAATCCAATATTACATTTGAGAGATAAAATATGAAAGTGTGTTGATAGTAGGACATTGTGGAGTAACCACCATGGGGGTGGTGGTGGGGTGGCTTCCAGCGAAACTGCAGTGGCAACACATCATAAGGATTACAGCAGTGGCAGACTTCGAGGGAACTATGGCAGCTATGTTCACCTTGGTTGCACGTGGCTAGGTTTCATCATTGGGGGTCTGCCGAAGGTGTGACCCCTCTCAGATAAACCAGCACCTTAACTGCTGAACTTCATGAGCCACTCAGCAGACACACACTGGAAACAAGCAGGTTTAATCTGAGGACCTTACAGATTTGTGCTAAGGATCTCAAAAGGCCCTCCAATATAATAGCATCGGCGTGAGTTTCCCCTTGCGCTTCTCAGGAACAGGTATCCAAGAGCCCTACTGGCCTGTAAAGGATGAAGAGACATTGCAGTAACAGACAGATTGTTTCTTGTAAGTGGTGGAAACTGTTCTCTGTTCAGAAATTACTTATCTAACTCCCTCATAACCTGTAATTGGGGTAATGAATCCTTTTTCCCTCTCTGTAGCGTATGATCCCATTTGCATGCTTTAACAGTATTTTAATAATTGACATATTTTCATAATTATCAGGACTTAGTCACTACATTTTAGGCAAAGCATCCTGTATTGGACACCATTCAGAGTTGGGAAGAGGTTGAATATATGGGGAGAAAATGGCAGGAAGGACGCCTGCTCAGCAGATAAGTAGCTACAAAAATGCCATGCTGATGAGCACCAGCCATACACTAATTTCCCTGAAAGGTCTATTCTAGTAATTAACACATACTGAAGACAGAGAATCTTAGTGTTACAATGTTTTAATATTTGCACAGCATTAACCCTCTTCTCTCATTTACTACCAGCAAAGGACTTACTGTAATCTTAAGGCAGCATAGCCTTACGGCCAGTCATTGGCATCAATACTTCCTAATTCCTCAATTTTCTAGCTATTTGTTTCAAAATAAACATATGGATCCTATCCCCATATTTATTTTATTGTATGACTCTCCTATAGAACTCCAATATTTGTGGTATACCCATTTTTTAAAATCTGTGATCTGCCAAAATGAATTGCCTGCCTGAATTCTAGAAAATCAAAGGAGGTATGAGCTATGTAAAATAGAGATGGGGGAGCTGCAAAGATGCAGTGAATGCCTGAAAGAGATGAGGTCCCAGAAATACAAGCATCAAAGGTGCATCCTGATCTGTGTTTTGCAGAAGGGGTGTGTGCAATCCATTTTCAGAAAGGTCACAATGTGCTTCTTTGAGTTGAACTTTCTATTCTGACTTAACGTTGTGCAGTCCACTAGTTTCTTGAGACTATTTTGATTCCATCTATATTTGTTATTTCTTTTATCATGTTACCCTATGACAAAAGGTGAACAAAGTTGCTGGAGAAAAACCCTTGAATCTGGTCACAATGACTGTAATTTATAGCACACAGTTGTCCGTCTGCCATGTGCAAAACAATTCACTTCTCTGAACCTCACATCATGTCCTCAGGCAACATCTGTTTCCATGTCTGAATGGATCCCAGGAGTATGATCATTTCTCTGACACTGGTTATGAGTGGTCAATCAACAGCACAGCTCAGATCCTGGGGACTGCTGACTCTACTATCCCTTTAGCATAAAGAGACTATATCATCTAAAGGACAGTGAATAATGGTAAATATCCTAAGATTCATTCGCTTTCTAAACAAGCCCAGACCAGTGGCCCTTTTTCTGGATTCCCAGACCTCCATGGGCTTCTGTCACAACAGCGTATGTTCTTGTCATTACTGGTTTAGTAACACATCTTCCTTGAAGGAATGTAGGTTCTGAGGGTAGAGACTGTGCCTACCTTGTTATCCTACAGCTTGTATTCTACTTTAGAAAATCATTAAAAAAATAAAAATGTAAAACAATGATAAATACTAATGAGAAAACAACATGGAGAAAGACAGCAAATGTTAAAGGCTGTTAAAGTTCTAAACTGGATAGTGAAGGGCAGCCTCTGAAAGACAGGTTACTGTTATTCCTGTTTTCCTGATGATGAGCAGTGTTCTCAGAGAGGGTAAGTGGCTTGCCCATGGTGGCACAGCTAGAGGGAGAGTGAGCAGATTAGAACCTAGTTCTCGTGTTGCACCACAGCAGTCCTCTACTGCCATGAGTTCCAGGGAAGACGTGATAGGGACTATGTCCCAAATCCCCTTGGGATGGTTAAATGTCTGCGTCAACCCGACTGGGCTGAAAGACGATTGGAGAGCTGATCAAACATATTTCTGGGTGCATCTGTGAGGATGTGTCTGGAAGAGGTTAACATTTGAATCAGTAGACTGAGTAAAGACAATCTGCCTTCACCAATGTAGGGGAGCATCATCCAATCAATTGAGGGCCCAACTAGAATAAAAAGTGGAGGAAGGGAGAATTTGCTCCCCCGGCCTAATTGCTTATTCCCAGACATCTGTCTTCTCCCATCCTTAACCTAGGGCTCACACCATCTGTTCTGCTATTGCTTAGGCCAATCTCTCATAATAAGTATCTTTAGATAGATAGACGATAGGTGCATAGATAGATTTGCTATTGGCCCTGTTTCTCTGAAGAACCTTAATATAACTGACTAATGAGTAAAACAATCTTGCTGGCTATTCTGTTGAGAACAGATAAGAAATAATTGCCTATGTAAACATATAATCCTTTAGAGAAGGGCTTTGAATATAACTGGGAAGGTCAATTAATTTTTTTTAAATTAATGAATCTAATAAACAACTTTAAGGTAATAAAATCTTATTCCTTTTTCTTACTAAAAACACTACCATTTGGAAAAGAGTCACTAATCCTTTTTTTTTTTTTTTACCCATCAATTCATCATTTATATCAGGTATAACTCCCCAATGCAATCTCTCCCCCCCTGCCCCCTCCCCATGATAGGCCCCAGTGTGTGATGTTCCCCTTCCCGAGTCCAAGTGAGCTCATTGTTCAGTTCCCACCTATGAGTGAGAACATGCGGTGTTTGGTTTTCTGTTCTTGTGATAGTTTGCTAAGAATGATGGTTTCCAGCTGCATCCATGTCCCTACAAAGGACGCAAACTCATCCTTTTTTATGGCTGCATAGTATTCCATGGTGTATATGTGCCACATTTTCTTAATCCAGTCTGTCACTGATGGACATCTGGGTTGATTCCAAGTCTTTGCTATTGTGAATAGTGCCGCAATAAACATACGTGTGCATATGTCTTTGTAGTAGAATAATTTATAATCCTTTGGGTATATACCCAGTAGTGGGATGGCTGGGTCATATGGTACATCTAGTTCTAGATCTTTGAGGAATTGCCATACTCTTTTCCATAATGGTTGAACTAGTTTACAATCCCACCAACAGTGTAAAAGTGTTCCTATTTCTCCACATCCTCTCCAACACCTGTTGTTTCCTGATTTTTTAATGATTGCCATTCTAACTGGTGTGAGATGGTATCTCATTGTGGTTTTGATTTGCACTTCTCTGATGGCGAGTGGTGATGAGCATTTTTTCATGTGTCTGTTGGCTGTATGAATGTCTTCTTTTGAGAAATGTCTGTTCATATCCTTTCCCCACTTTTTGATGGGGTTGTTTGTTTTTTTCTTGTATATTTGTTTGAGTTCTTTGTAGATTCTGGAAATTAGCCCTTTGTCAGATGAGTAGATTGCAAACATTTTCTCCTATTCTGTAGGTTGCCTGTTCACTCTGATGGTAGTTTCTTTTGCTGTGCAGAAGCTCTTGAGTTTAATTAGATCCCATTTGTCAATTTTGGCTTTTGCTGCCGTTGCTTTTGGTGTTTTAGACATGAAGTCCTTGCCCATGCCTATGTCCTGAATGGTACTACCTAGATTTTCTTCTAGGGTTTTTATGGTATTAGGTCTAATATTTAAGTCTCTAATCCATCTTGAATTAATCTTCGTATAAGGAGTAAGGAAAGGATCCAGTTTCAGCTTTCTACTTATGGCTAGCCAATTTTCCCAGCACCATTTATTAAATAGGGAATCCTTTCCCCAATTCTTGTTTCTCTCAGGTTTGTCAAAGATCAGATGGTTGTAGATGTGTGGCATTATTTCTGAAGGCTCCGTTCTGTTCCATTGGTCTATATCTCTGTTTTGGTACCAGTACCATGCTGTTTTGGTTACTGTAGCCTTGTAGTATAGTTTGAAGTCAGGTAGCGTGACGCCTCCGGCTTTGTCCTTTTGACTTAGGATTGTCTTGGCAATGCGGGCTCTTTTTTGGTTCCATATGAACTTTAAAGCAGTTTTTTCCAATTCTGTGAAGAAACTCATTGGTAGCTTGATGGGGATGGCATTGAATCTATAAATAACCTTGGGCAGTATGGCCATTTTCACGATATTGATTCTTCCTATCCATGAGCATGGTATGTTCTTCCATTTGTTTGTGTCCTCTTTTATTTCACTGAGCAGTGGTTTGTAGTTCTCCTTGAAGAGGTCCTTTACATCCCTTGTAAGTTGGATTCCTAGGTATTTTATTCTCTTTGAAGCAATTGTGAATGGAAGTTCATTCCTGATTTGGCTCTCTGTTTGTCTGTTACTGGTGTATAAGAATGCTTGTGATTTTTTAACAATAAGGAGGAGTGTAATAGGAGGGTGGGCTCTCCCAGTAACTTCTAAATATTATCATATAATAAGCACATTTATATTTCATAGTTCAATGAGTATTCTGAACAAAAGTCTGTGTGGATTACCCCGAGACTTTCTTTGTTAACTTTTATCTGTATATTTTACCTGTCATAAAACAATCATTTCAATTATTTGTATCTGTAAACTAGGAGAAAAGAAAACCTACTATCTAATTGGACAAAAATTGAGATTCAGAACTCTTGGAAGGATTAAATAAAATGACATAAGGAAAAAAAGCCAGTATAAATTTTAATACACAGGAAGTACCCAATAAAATGTGAGGTTTCTTGTTTGCTTTTTGTTTGTTTTAAGCAGGATTCAAAATATATACTCTTAGAGTTAAATCAAATTCTGTACTCAAACAGAAAAACCTGGTTATCTACATATTAAAATATTTGATTTAAGGTATTTTCAATCTTCTGTCACTTCCATCATTGGAAATTGAATAAAAAGAAATTCAAGTTAAATGTAAGACTTTAAAAAAGTCTCAAATTTTCATAAAGCAAATGAATGATAAAATGTCACCTCCGTGGGACAAGGAAGGGGCAGGGAATCAACATAAAAAGGAGACACACAGCATCATTGGTTTTCGTTTTCAAAAGCACCATGGCTACTTTAACCCTGAACAGCATATTTTTCTATTTACTTTTTAATACAGGACGGATTTTTCCTTTCCTGAGTTGAATTATATAAACAACAAAGATCAAAACAAATGAGAAGTATATTTCGTCTATGAAAATTTCAGATACTATATAGGATTTTCTTATTCCTCTTTCGAAATGTTCAGGTTATTTAACTGTGTGGCATTTTATGATTTCTCTTTCTTACTATAAATAGTGAATAGTATCTTTCAATATGTGGCTCAAATGCTACCTCAGTGATTCATAAGACCACGGAATTACAGAAGTAGAACGAATGTGCAAGGTTTACTACCTATACGATCATTTTTTTCTCTAGGTTTTTGTTGTGGTCTGAGGTCAGATTTATGTCTCAAGTTATGACTGTGCTTATTTTCTTGGTCTTTCTGTTTCTCTGTGCTACTACTATCCTTCCACTGGTATCCCTTTGAGCACCCCCTGAGTAACTTTAAGCAGAAACAAAGATTTTTATTCTTCTTGATGATCAAATAATATTGATCTCAATGGCTAGATAAAGCTGGGAAAAAGGGAAGTAGAAGAAAGAAGGACTGAGAAGACAGAAAAATATGGAAACGTCAGAGCCCTCCAGAGAGAATAAGAGAAGTGGGAAAAAAAGGAGGAAGAATGACACAGCACCAAGTTCTGTTCAAGCATGGACCATTAACACCGCTGATCGAATCCTGTGGATAACACAGTCTAGCGTCCTGGGATCTTGTCAGGCCCATGAGAAATTTTGAGGATGTGGACATCTTATATGAGGATGTAGGCATCAGAGAGGCTCATGCCTGTAATCCCAGTGCTTTGGGAAGCTGAGTTAGAGAATTCGGATTGGACTGTCAGAGCCTTTAGTCAATCTCCCTACATGTGAGATCACTATACAGTGGATCAATCAGCAGTAATTTTAGTTTTAGATCGTTGTAGCTCATGTTTTACAATGAACTCAATATGTACTCAATTGAGAAAATAAAGACATACATAAAAAACAAAAAGAAGCAAGACAATATATATATAGGTCAAAGAGCAAGGGCAATTTCATTTAATACCTAAGTTTTTATAGTCTTTTGTCTATTTATTTTACAGTTTTCACTTGACAAATACTTGTGATGTGATTACTGTACATCAGGACTGGTAGGGACGGTTGAAATGATATTGTACATGCAATTTGGTGTCTACTATTTATTCAATTAACATGTTTTTAAAGATATAATGTAGATAACTGATAGGATAAGATAAATATCACTTTAATGACAGAATAATTCTTTTCTGTGATTATAGTGTCATTTATTTTACCTTTTTTAAAAGAAAAATTAAGTCATTCTCATTATTTTACCATTATAAATAAGTCTGGATTGGGCATGTTTATGAAATAAATTTTGACTCTGATTTTTCACTTTTTTGTGGCTTCTTAACTACTCAATTGTTGTTTTTGTTTTTGGCATTGTTACTGAGGGGTTATTTAGCATTAGTCTTCGCTCCTTCAGAACTTACTATCTAATTAGACAAAAATTGAGATTCAGAAATGCCAAGAGGCTAGTCTAAAGTCATACAGCTAATCCCTGGTGTGACTGGCTGGTGTCTCCTGATGTGTCTTCTAGCTGTACTTTTTCTCACCGATTATACTTGAAGCACAGCTGGCTCTTTTCAGGAGGTAAAACATACTGTTTTCTAACCTTGATACGTAATCACAAATCAGCCCCTAGTTATGCATCCTCTCCTCTTGTGGTAAAGTCTGCATAATGCCAGCACAGATGGATCAACCCAGAAAAGCAAGTCGCAGTTCTGAAAAGAATATAGCTTTGTCATCAGAGTTGGGGTTGAATTCCCTCTGTAACACTAGTTATGTCAACTTAAACATGTTTCTTAACCAAACTTCTATTTTACGAATTGATTCATCTACAAAATGGATATAAACTTTGGTCACAGAGTATTGTTAAGGGTATTTATACCACAGGTGTATTTATATCACAGAAATTGGAAAATCGAAATAGCTGGGCTTTTTCATCCCCAAATATGGTGGCCAGATTCAAATAAAAATGTAGGATGCGCAGTTAAACTTGAATTCTAGATTAACCTCAAATAACTTTTTACTATAAATAAACACATCTCCTGCAATATTTAGGATAGTGTGTGCATATGTGTATGTGTGTGTGTGTGTGTGTGTATGTGTTGTCTATCTGAAATATTGTTGCATTAGACATATAATACTTGGGACTCACTTATACTAAACAACAACAGACTCTGCTGTTTATCTGCATTTCCAGTATTTTATCTGTAGACTCTATGATAGAGGGACTAGTTGTGAACATTTAACTGCACGTCATGGTTCACAGAATAGTCACTAGCACTTTTTTTTTTTATTATTATTATACTTTAAGTTCTAGGGTACATGTGCATAACGTGCAAGTTTGTTACATATGTATACTTGTGCCATGTTGGTGTGCTGCACCCATCAACTCGTCAGCACCCATCTATTCATCATTTATATCAGGTATAACTCCCAATGCAATCCCTCCCCCCTCCCCCCTCCCCATGATAGGCCCCAATGTGTGATGTTCTTTTTGACATCAAATATGGGTCAACTTTCTTTTCATTCCTTCCTTTCCTCCCTTCCCTTCCCTTCCCTTTCCTTCCTTCCTTCCTTCCTTCCTTCCTTCCTTCCTTCCTTCCTTCCTTCCTTCCTCCCTCCCTTCCGCTCTCTCTCATCCTCCCTCCCCTCCCCCTTCCTTTCTTCCTTCTTTCCTTCCTTCCTTTCCTTCCTTCCTTCTCTTTTTTCTTTCTGTCCTTCTTTCTCTCTGCTTCTCTATTTCCTTCTCACTTTCATTTTCTTTCTTTCTTTCTCTTTCTTTCTTTCTTTCTCTTTCTTTCTTTTTCTTTCTCTCTTTCTTTCTGTCTCTCTCTTTCTTTCTTTCCTCTCTTCTTTCCCAACATGTAACTATTCATGGGACAATTATATATCTTTTCTAAAAGAGCCATTAGACTTGAAAATTTTCATTCACTAATATATAATATAAAGATGACACTAACAATTTCATTTGTGAAATATATTCATCATTGGAAGATTGAAGGCATAGCTTAATTTAAAACTGTATAAAATTGAAAAGAAACATTTTAACATGGCAGGTGATTTTTCTAGTGTAAGCGAATTATTTATTAGATTTATACCACACAATATTTATCTGAATTTTTTGTATTTTGATAATTAATGGATTTTCATAGAGTTGGCTGTGGTGAATTTTTGATGTGTCAACTTGCCGAGGCTGAAGTATACTCTCCAGAATTCCCTTTCTAGTATTATTTCAGTTTTCAGAGATTCTCTCCCAGTGATTGAAAGGTGAGAGGGAGGCAGTATCCATTTCGTAGAAAACATGCATTGTTGCAGATCTACTGATTCACTTGGAGTGCAAAGCTGAACTTGAGCCTGCCACTGTTTACCCTTCCTCCTGGATCTTCAGTCAATTCCTTCGATTCTGGGCCCTCTATGTGTTTAGTTTCTTGACAGCAGAATTTGATTTCCGCAGAATTCCCACTTCTTTCAATTTCCTTCATATATCAAGTTTTTTGCTTCTGTTTTCTGAATAACAAACAAGAATTTCAGAGAACTGCAACAATAAATAGGCACCTGTCTCCTTAGATTTCTGATGCATCACACTCCTATGACCTTATTTCTCACAGATTCACACAAGTCATAAACTTGTAGTCAGTTTCTGTTGTTGTAGGGGTGGAGCAATATTTTTTCCAGCTCTCGGCATCACACATAAACCGAGAGTTTCCAGGTGGAAACTTTAAATGTCATTATAACTAGGAAAAGCTGTTTAGTAAATGTATGTGCATGTGTATGTGCTTGTGTGTGTGTGTGTAAACTTGTATCTGCATTTTACTGCAGCACATCTATGTCTAAGGGCATTTACCTAAAATATAAACGCAGATTCAATAAGTAATTTATACAAGACAGTTCATTATCATAATGGACTTATTTATAATTGCTTAAATCTAGAAACAACCCAAAGTCTATCAACAGGGTTATTAATAAGCAATTTATGATATATTTATATAATGGGATATTTCTCAGCAATAAGAAAGAAAAGAATGCTGATATAAAAAATTACACAAATAATTCACAAAACACAGTATGTTGGGTGAAGGAAGAGGACACTGAAGACACAGATTATTTTTGCTTGACCTTGGTGTCACATAAATGGAATCATACCAAGGTCAAGCAAAAATAATCGATGTTGACATAAATCAGTAAAAGGTTGCCAGTGTGGGGAATTTGACAGAAGAAAGTGGTCTGGGGGAATTTTCTGTGTCATCAGAGTTAGGGTTGAATTCCTCAACTCTTTAAAAAAAACTTTTTTTTTTTTGAGTAAAATAACCTTACCCGTCCTTTTGGAATAGTGGTTTCATTAGTGAATAAAATTATAAAAATTCAGTGAACTGGGTAAAATTCACAGATGTATTTTACATCTGTGCATTTTATTTTCTTTAAAATTTCCCTAAAACATGTTAAATTGACATCAAACTTGAGAGAGAGAGAGAGAGAGAGATTACACAGGTAGGTATCAGGAATAAAAAAGAGAACTTTATTACAGATCAATTATCATCAAAAATATTAGAGTATAATGAGTAGCTTCATGTTAGTACACATAGATATCTAGATAAAAAATATGTTCCTTGAAAAGAAAACAGGTTATTAACGCTGACAGAAGTAATAAAAATCTAAATAGTATTATATATCTAAATACACTAATTTGTAGTCTAAAATCTTCTCACAAAGAAAACTCCAGGTACAGGTGTTTTTTCCACTCAACTTTAAATTGTGTTTGAGAATGCAATGGGCACGGATAGTCTACACAAAATTGAAGAACAGCAAAACAAAATATTTCACTTCTCTCAATGTAAAGACATTTTAGAAAGTTATAGTAATCAGGACAGGGTTCTATCAGCACAAGCATAGACTCTTAATGTAGCAGATGGTTAATATAAACATAACTGATAAGAGAATTAAAAATTAGTCCCACTTATAAAAGATAAATAGCTTATTGTAAAGGTAGTATTATGGAACAGTAGGAAAGTACAAGGGTTTTCATACATGTTGCTGAGACAAGTGGATATAACATTGTAAAATATTACCGTAGACCCCCATCCCATACTAAAGGGAATTATAAAATGTGGCTTGATTCTACCTCTAAATGTGAAAGATAAAATGGATTATTTTTCAGATATTAATAGAGAAAAAAATTTAAATGGAAGAAAAAACAGCAGACATAAAATATCGATAAATAAGTCTCTACTAAAATCAATAACCTCTATTCATCAAAATATATTATTACAAAGTGATAACTAAAGCCACAAAGTTGGAGGAGGTATTTATGAACACCTATAATCAATGAAAGTTTCATAACCAGAATATACATATAGAACACCTAGAAATCAATAAGAAAAAATAACTCTAACAATTAAAAATAGGAGGTGGGTAAAGCCATAAGCAGGCCTCTATCAGAAGAGGCCATCCAAAGGGCCAATAAACAGTGCTTCCTCAAAGGAACATGAATAAAACTCACAAAGATTTGCCAAATTCATAAAAATAGCCTAAAAGAGATAAAATGGCAAAACTAAGTGATATTTAGTTCAATGTATGTTAAAGTAGACCAAAAAAAAAAAAAAAAAAAAGGCCACAGTAATTTTGGTGTTTGAATTCAAGATAACGGTTATCTTGAGAAGTAGAGAAAGATGAGTATTTGGCAGGGGCACAAAATCAACTCTGAAGTGTTGGTGATGTTTTACTGGATACTAGTCACCAGATGTGTTCACTTTCTGATCATGCTTTGAGCTCTATATTTGAGCTCTTTCCTGTATGTACATTTCAATAAAACCTTTAAAAATCTCAATAAGAATAAAGGAAATGAGATAATTATTTATAGAGTGGAAACTTAAACCAAAGAAAAAATTCCATGAAAACATCACAAAAAACTATTTTATAATTTCGATGGAATGAAATTTTTTCTAAAAGTTAGAAATTTGACTGAAGGAGAAAATGAAATCCTGAATAAACAAAGTACTCATTAAGGGAAGTGAGTTTCTAGGCATGACAAAATAACACCATTCAGACAGTATTCTCAATCCTGATTCAATTACTCATTTGCACTTATTTAGCAGATTTCTACAGTCAATAATTTAAAATGTAATTTTCAAACTGGAATTCACTGTGTCTGTCCGTACCTATTTAGCGACAGTCTAGTCCACAATAGCATCTATAGGAGGGTTCTGGCTTCTTTAGGTTCCTCCAAGATTTTAATCTTTTCAAACTTGCAGTAGTAGCTTTCATCTAAGGTACACATCTGACTGCACAATTGTCCTGGGTAGTGTTGCTAATTACCCTCCTTACTGAAGAACAAAATGCTGTTGGAGGTGCGTTAATGCAATGTTGTAAAAAGAATGAGTTCAGGAATGAGATCCATCTGGGTGAAAATCTCAGCTCTGTAACATCTTAACATCAAGGATTTCTGGCAAGTTATATGATGATAGTAACTGACATTAGAGAGCTAACTAATCACCAAGCACTCGCCTAAGAAATGCCATAAACCTTTTTGTTTTGCCCTTGTAGCCACTCTATGAGTCATGTACTATTTTTATTGAGATTTGACTGGTGAGATAAGCACAGGAAGCTTAAGATCTTACCTATAGTACTACTGATAAGTTTTGGAGCCCAGACTTCAATGTTTGCTATTTAATGAACATATAATCATAACCACTAAGTTATGTTTTCTTCCTGTCTAGTTTACACAACTTTAAGCCTAGTTTTCTCACTTAAAAATGAGGGATAATTTTATTTGCATGATAATCTTGTGTGGATGGCATTAAAAAGGTCACCAATGCCAAAGCATTTTCTACCAAGCTGGGCATATAAGCACATGCACTTGATATATATTTATTTTGAGACGGAGTCTCACTCTGTCGCCAGGCTGGAGCGCAGCAGCACGATCTCGGCTCACGGCAACTTCTGACTCCCTGGTTCAAGCGATTCTCCTGCCTCAGCCTCTTGAGGCATGCACCACAATGCGCAGCTAATTTTTAGTACAGACGGAGTTTCACCGTGTTGGCCAGGATTGTCTTGATCTCCTGACCTCACGATCCACCAGCTTTGGCCTCCCAAAGTGCTGGGATTACAGGCCTGAGCCACCGCGCCTGGCCGAGCCCATCTGTTTAACTGCTATTATGTGTTGCCTCATTTGGCTATGAATTTCTTCAGGGCAAGGACTTTGCTTATCTGATTTTTAGACTCTAGTCACTGGCGTTGTTTCTGACGCAAATAATTGAAAAAATATTGAAATATTAGACCCCTGCTTTAAGAAGAAAACTCTACAATTAATATAGAGAATAGATTGTTTGGATATAAGGAATGGATAGCCTGACAGATTTTTCTCTACTAAATCATCTGATTTTAAAATAGTAAATGGATAAATAAACAATTGAACACACAAGATGATATATCCCATGTCTGAAGTATCCTTAGATACATCAGAGCCTATCTAAGTGTGTACAGACACGAGTAGCATTTCAAAGACAAGTCAGAAGGACGTGATGACAGATTTAAGACTTACGGCCATGAACGGAACGCCACGGCGCTCTCAAGCATCACCTCTGGGTTCTCAGTTATAATGTCAAACCAGGCTTTTGACAAATCAGGTGCCTGAATGTATTTTTCCTCCTAGTTGCCCACAGCTCATGGTGGTAAGACTTCAGAATTCAGTAAAACTTGAAGTGGCATCTTCTTTTAGGCTGGGTGTCATCTCCAAGTGGAGATCTAGGCAGATTATACAAGCACAGTGACTGTATCAGCCCAGGTTTTTGCGAGGGCTTAGCATCTGCCTGAGTCTCAGTTAGAAAGTGATTTTTATTTCCTTTCGGAAGCTTTTCTAAAATGCTAAATTAACATAGATCGCTTTTTAAATCTAAAATTATGAGTTGGATTTTTAAAATGTATATTTTCTACCGTGCATGGTAGCCGTAAATAGGCTGTAGCGTCCAGCTTTAAAGTTCCTGACTAAGCCCATGTGTGTTGTGATAATCCCATTGGAGCAGCAAAGCCACAAACTGAAAGGAGAAAAGCGAATGTTTATGGGTCAGGAATTCTGCAAGTGGGTACCCTGGAGAACCTGAGACCGGTTTTACTGTGCAATTCTTCTACCTTAGAAATCTTCCCGCTCTCTCCCAGTAATTGAGAGCCACCACAGTGCTCATTCCTTGAATACCATCAATATTACCTCTGACTGTAGGTTAGAAGATCAGGTCCTTCCCTACCGATTACTCATTGAATGACTCTCAGGAAGTACATTGGATATGTTCAATGGACAGCATCCACCTTGTCATCTTGCTCTGCTATTTTTTATGTAATAAAGGCTGGAAAGCAAAGTCAACCTTTCTTGGCTCTATTGCAAGCAGGCGTCTGACACGAATTTGGCTCTACAAATTACATTCACCTAAGTGATTTAGAAGAGAGGAGTGAAGAGGAGGCCGTCTTCCTGCTGTAATTTCTGGCAGAATGTCAAGTTTTGGCCACGTGGTTACCAAGAAGCTGTTGCTGCAGTAGTGATGGCAGCTGTATCAGCCACTTTTGCGTCTCCCAGCACCTACGGCAGAATGTATTCTAAGCTTAACTCTTGCAAGCTCCTCCAGTTCTTCCAGGATTCCATAAACACATAATTCCTTGTGTTAATTTACATTCTATTTAGAATACTTACAGGGGTTTCTGTTCCCTACAGTGAGCCCAGATTGCTAAAGCAAGTCTCTCTCTGAGGCCGCAGTTAATTTATCCCTTTAGTGAGACTAATGAAATGATTAAATGCCAGGCCTCAGAAGAAATTATTCCTTGAGTTTCATATTTTATATTATTTTTCTTTCAAATACAGGTTGGAAAATCAAAACCTGTAGACAGGTTTTCAGTATGTAATCCAAATGCTGTCAAATTAGAAATGAAATGTGTCTTGAAAACATTCAATTAAATGTTATATATTTTAAAATATCTGTTGTATGCCAAGCAGTACACCAGGTGGTGCTTATGTAATCATGAGCTAGATATATTCATTGACTTCAAGGAGCTCACTCTTTGTAAGGAGGAATAGAGAAACATGTACATTTCAATGCAGTGCCACAGAGATGCAATGATGACAGGCAAAGGTTTTGATGAAAGCAAAACTGAGTGGCACTGATCCCACCTGGGAAATGAGATTTCATGGAAAGCTCAGAGGTAGTGGTGTCTGATTGTAGCCATGATCAAAAAAAGTTAGGAATAAGTTACATAGCACTGTTGGCTGACTACTCCACAATTTCTCCCCATTCCTCCAAACTGACCATTCCCACCTCCCACCATGGAATTAAAACACCATAGGTTTGCATTAATAACCGCTTTTCCAGCTATTTTATGGGCATGTGACACAATTCTGGCAAAGAGACCTGAGGACACATCTCAGGAGTGGTTCATGGGACTGTTTCCCTCCTAATAAAAAGAATGGCACATGAAGGTTTAGTCCCACTGTGTCTTCCTACTCTTACATGCTGTTGTCTGAGAATGTGATGTTTGGTGCTGTGTTAACAACCTCAATACCTCCTGAGTGTATTAAAGTCTCTGAGCAAGGTCCTACAAGGTGAACTATTTTTCTGTAACAACTTGTCTTCAGAAATCTCTGCAGAGCGGCCTGACCACCTGCTCATCTTCTCCAAGATATCAAATGCTGATCAGGCTACACTGTCACCTGTGGGCATTCATCTTGCCATAAATGGAGGATGTAAATGAACAAAAGGAGATCATATGCAATTTTCCTTTCCCCTACTTCTCTCCAGTTTTGTCATCAGAATCAATAAAGTGACCAACAGGAAGCATTTTACCTTCTAAAGTATCCATTTGCTTCTGCCTTTGTTATGCATAGACTTCTCAATAACTTTGGCATAATTTATCTTTTTCAGGAGATGTGTCATTAATCACTTGTATATTCAGACTCAGGAAATTCTAGAAATTCCAAGGAGAATAGTCATATTGAGACTCTGCCTTTTGGGATTTCCAAGCAAAGATACCAGTTTTGGGAATTCCAAGGGTGGCACAAAAATCATCTCTGCTATAGGGCTTCTCAGATTATAAATTTACTAGAAGAGCAGAGAGCAGTAGAGTAACATTTTGATGTTGTTGTTGGTGTTGTTGTTGTTGTTGACATAGGGCTGATTTTGGGTATTTCAGAGAAACCCCACTGTAGGGTTTTACTTTGAACTAACGTCTAACTTGGACCAAGTGCATGTCACTAATGTATTTCAAAAATTTGTCCCACAGCGAAGAGGAAAGTGGGCAAATTGAGACAACATATTATGAAAATTAACAGGCAGAAGGCTGATGTATTCGTCTGTCTGTCTTGCATTAAAATAGAAATAGTTTCTCACCCAAATGCCTGCCTTGTATGTATATTTATCACAAAAACCCACAGTGAGTTTTGATGGCTCCATTTACAATACCTGTGCCAGGCAGGTATTTTTTCTCTACTTTTTTTTCTCTTCTGTTGACAAGAGATTTTGGGGGAAGGTTCCTTTTAGTCATTACTTTTCCAGAGCAGTCAATATTGCCTCAGGAAAAAAATTCTCCGAATATAACAAATCAGGTTTCATAGTGGGTTTGTGACAGTTCAGGCAGAAAGCAGATTTGTATGAAGTTTGAAACAATTCCTGATGGAGATCCTGCTTTGGAAAATTAGAACAAAGTTAGAGAAATTAACCTTGATATGGGAGGAGGGTCCCTGCGGACAAGGTGTTTAAGACAAATCTTCAGGCATCATTTCAGTTAGTGTAACACCTTCTTTGACCTGATCCACCAGTGATTCTCCTGCCATGTGGACCAGCTGATAAACCAGGAGGCTTCTGAGATTACCACCTTCTTTTTCTTCCTTATCACTTGAATGCCACGTCCTGACTTTCACACATGCTTTCCCGAGCAAAATATGTTGGACTGAGTAACCAGAATCAAATGCCTCTCCTTTTCTTTGCCCAAAGAACTCCTGACCACGTTTTAAGATTCTGCTTTCATAACCAATTCTGGAAACACGACTTGACCCCAGAAGACCCACCTCTGTGTTTTTTGTGCTTTCCTTGTCAAGGTTGAGCTCACTGAGTGCAAACGCTGGGAGACTTCTCTTCCTGGCAACGTGGCTGGGTTGTAGGAGTACCCTGAGGATCACATCCAGAAATTTTGACTCCAAAATGCTTTCTATTTTATTACTCCAAAGCTCAGTTTAATATTGTCGTTAACTACCTTATTAACAGTCAATGATTCCTCATTGCTCCTTAGTCCTTAAGCTATTTACTTGTTTATTTATTTATTTATTTATTTTTTTGAGACTGAGTCTTGCTCTGTCTCCCAGGCTGGAGTGCAGTGGCACGATTTAGGCTCACTGCAACCTCCACCTCCTGGGTTCAAGCAATTCTCATGCCTCAGCCTCCCCAGTAGCTGGGATTACAGGAACCTGCCACCACACCCAGCTAATTTTTGTGTATACGTATCTATTTTATTATTATTATTATTTTTAGTAGCGATGGGGTTTCACCATGTTGGTCAGGCTGGTCTTGAACTCCTGACCGCAAGTGATCTGCCCAGCTTGGCTTCTCAAAGTGTTGGGATTACAGGCGTAAGCCACCATGCCCAGCCCCTAAGCTGTTTATTGTGGGGACAAAGGTCTCTGGGAGTTTTGCTCTGCTGTAACTAATCTCAATCTCACAATTCTCCATTTTCTCAGCCCCACCTGGAAAGCAACTGCTTCAATTAGACTGATATCATTAATCTCAGGGCTAATTGTGCATGTACTTTCCTCTTTGTGTTGCTCACATAATAGAATGCACAGAACATTCCTTTACTTTCTTTTCCCTCTTTCAACTCTTTCAGTGCCTATGTTCCCTATCCCATCATATCTCCAATACTTTCTGCCCTGTTTAAAATACCAGTGAATCTATTTTCCCATCTAATCACTCTATTTCTAATCTTGTTACTTGTCACCATTACTTTTTACAAATTGAAACCAGTGTAATTTTTTACAAATCTGTAAATAGTATTATGGTTGACAATAAATATCTAATAAGTGTTGGCCAGTGTCTCTAGCATTAAAAAGAAAGTTTAATGCATGTGTTTAGTAGTTCTATGTTTATATAGAAATTTGCAAACTTCACAAATTAGACTCGTGTAATTCCCTCCCTTGATTTTGCAACACCAGAAAATAGGATGGTAAGCACATCCACAGTGGAAAGATACAGAATTTAGTGCCCAGGATGAGTCAGAATGCAGTTAATCCAAGCCGCATGCCACATGCTCCTTCCCAAAAGCCATGGTAACCGCCCCAGGCAAGGCATTTCCAGGATAATTTTTCTAACTGATTTGTCACATGTCATCAGGGTGCTCGTGCGGTGGAAATATCATTAGCGAATGTCCTTGACTTGCTTTCCAAAATAAGCGCACAATTAGAAACTCCAACACGGAAGAGCATTCACTGGGAGAAATTTTTAGAAGTGCACTTGGTGTGCTTAGGGAAGTGGATGGTAACTTTGCATTGAAATCACCAGTTTCTTTAAGCCTCTGATTTCTATGCTAGAACAGGCACTTATAAAAAGGCAGCATTAATTTTCTAAATGTTACAAGAGGGCAAGCGAATAGCTCTTGTTAGTGGTTTCTCATAATCGCTTATCCATCTCTCTATCATTTTCTATTCATTGCTAAGAAAAGCAAAGAGAATAGAGAATAATGTACGTGCCGGGGCTTGGACTAAGCACTATGCAATTGTCTCAACAATTCTAAAAGGGGTTTTACTGCAAAGTGTTAGAGTGAAGCTCAGAGAGGTTAAGGACTTGTTCAAAGTCACTCAGCCTGGAGGGGTCAGCACTCTGGGTACAGATAGATCTGTCTGATGCAAGACCAACACTTTCCACCACACCATACCACTTCCTAGAACTAACTTGAATATACCATACTCAATATCAGGCCTTCCTCTTATCCCAGTTTCTTTTCTCATGCTGTTTTTCCCATAATAATCTCCTCTGGGACCATGTAAAGATTTGAAACCAAATTTCAGCCTTGTTTTTTTTAAAAAAAACAAAACTTCAAAATAATAAGCTTTGACTCCATCAATACCATTGATATGTTTTATACTTAATTTACATGAATTAGTATGGATACTATATGATTTTTCAAACTCAGTCTATTTGACTTTCACATTTTAGGTGGAGTCTTGGTTAGGAAAGAAGAGAATGTAAAGGAAATTTCCCAACCTCAGGTGATGGTGTGGAAGAGAAGACAGAGGAGAGCAAGAAAGTTAGTAGCTAGGGCCTTCATCCCTTCTGTTTCCTTCCACATGCTCCCTTGATAGCCCTTGGAGAACCTTCACCTTTACCTGGTCATGGTGCCCAGCATGGTGTGAGAACAATGGAAGTGATGACTGGAGAGATTGGCTGGAGCAGATTTCCTGGATGCCTAGAACGACTAACAATGCATGCATGTACATCAGGTTTTCAGAACAGCCAGGAAAGAGTTGGAGGTGTTGAAGGAAGTGTTGAAGACTGACAACCTGAGGTTAAAGTGAAGAGATCACAATGTAAAAAGACTTCAAGATCAAGGCACATGGCTAGTTCTACGAACACCAGTCCTGGGTATTAGAACAGCACTACAAAGGGCCAACAGCACACCCCATCTTCCACCAGTCCACAGAGGAGCCCAGAGCAGCCATTCCACAGCAAACAAAAGCTGGGATCCCAAGAAAGCACCAGAGATGAGCAGGCTTCTTCTTTCCTCCATCACAAGAAGAAGCCACCATCAAAGGATGGAGAGGGAGAAAGGGTTGGATTTTTGAGAGACTGTTTCTAAAAAAATGATTAAGTGATAAACTTTGATTCATTTTTATCAAAATATATGAAATCTAAGTATTTCTTTACTATGCAGAGGATAAGACTTGTGAAGAAGATCAGATTAAATGCAAAATAAATTTGTTTTTATTTATTTATACACTTGAGTAAATTGTGAGTGTGTGACCCTAATAAATAAATCTAACATTATTTAGCTTTGAGAAAGTCTAAAGCCATTTTTGTGGTAACTGCTGCTTCCTGCCTCTCCCCTGGCCTTGAAGTCACCTGAAAAACTGTAAAACAGAAATGTGTACTTCATTTGGGGGTCAGCGTTGGTCAGTTTATAGATTGACCGTGTTTTAGGCACAACACAGACCTAGCACAGTGCCTACCCTTTTGTAAAAGCTCAGCAAATAGAGAGACTAATTGACACTGATTCCTGCCCACTACCTCTCACTGGACTACAAGATCAGAGCCATCAGCTGGGCTGCTCTGTTAAAGGGAGGGCCCCTTCTCTGGTTGAAGAAGGCTCCAGTGGGGGTAAAGATGACAATTAGCATAGATGACCCCTTGCCTAAGTCTCTGCTGAGTTGAACTGAACTCCACAGAACGTTTAATCCCAATTAGTCCTCCACACGCAACACACACAGGTCCCTGATAGTATATACCCAAACTCATAAATTATATGATATACTCGACCGCATCAAGTATAACAGTAATCAGGAATTACACATTGCATTTATAAATTGTTTTTGAATCTTCATCTGATTGCATTATCTTCATCTCCCTGTGAGATATACAGAACACTTCATTGCATATCTTATTATCTCATTTTACAGAGGAGAACCTGTAAGAAATCTAGTTAAACTTGATTATTTAATGATATTGACTATTTCTTGAAAGTTTGGAGACATCCAAGAGTGAGGTGCTGGGCTCTCAGGGTTTCCACCATAACAATCCTTTAATGCATCTCCACTGGGAAATGTCATTCCAATTCTCCCCTCACTGTTCTGTTCCTTGGACTGCAATCCCTGCTAGGCCAATTTGCTTTCCATTATGCAAGAGTCTATGATAATTATGTTTATCCACCTTTTTACCAACCAAGGGAAGACTAGATCATGGAAATCAAAACGAAGCAAAGCAGCAAAGGGAACTGGAGTCCCGGTCTGGGTTCGTGTTCATGAACCTAGGTGAATTGTGCTCATCAACTCTAGGAATTTCTGGGACTAGGGTCCAGACAAGTCATTAGAGTTTATTTTGAGAGTCAGCCTGCATATCAAGCCTCAACTCTTGGTCTTATGTTCATGCCACTGGTTCTATTGACTCTCACCCATTAATAATGATAATCATAGATGATGCTGTCAGTAATGACTGCAACATTTCAAAGGAGGGAACTCTCCACACTGTCACTGACAAACTGACACACTCAGAATCATTAAATGAAGGGGAAAAATCTTCGCTCTAGTTGGAGGACCAGGGAAATAAGATAACTCAGAAGCTGATGGAAAGGAGGCTGGTGGCATTGTGGTTTAGTGAGATTGGGAAGTATGTCTTCCAGACACAGGGCATTATCTCACTTGAGCACAATGAGCTCAAATAAAAAATGATAGAGTATTTTTTTCTTCTATGGTTTAATTTTCCATGTTATTTTCATGTTAAGACAAAAAATATCTATAGCTGGCACCTCCTGAGTTATCTTACATGATCAAACCAATGGATTATGCTTATGAAATGGAAAGTGTTGACACAAATTAAAACAGAGAGAGAAATTTTCTTTTCTAAAGTTGTACTTTCAATGTTAATTCATTAGATATAATGTGGCATAGGACATAGAGGCTGTGTTCTATCTGGGATTTTTACATACCCTAAAGGAATAATTTAGGATAGAGATTTAACAGCTCATTCAGCCCATAGGCTGCATATTGAGGACCTACTATGTGCCAGGTACTTTGGGAATTAACACATGAGAAGCACTGAAAATTATTTTTGTGATGAGTAAATAAACGCTCTTACAGAGCCTGGAAACACTGTGTTGTACTCAGCACCAGCAACATAGAGTTATCTCTTTGTATGTTTGCAGCTTTCACCAGCGTATATGTTTCTCTGGGGGCAGAGAACTTTCATCTTCTACAATTGATGTTTCTGTCACAACTCAGGGCTGCGTACATAGTAGAAAACACAGTTGATCTCAAACTTCCTGGTAACTAAGGTAAAAGAGAAACATTATTGATAACAATAATATTACAATAGTATATACATTGATTGAGCTCTACCTGCATGCTGGGAATTCTTGACACCCTTGTAATATTTGTTCTACTGTTACCACTATTTTTCATGTCAGAAAACTGAGCCTTTGAGTATGTATAATGTGCCCCAAATAACAGAACTAGTGAGTGATAAAACTGGGATTTAAATTGTGGTTATTCATACATATTGTGCTCATTACCTACATAATCAGCACATTTTAACTCTGCCTTTTTAGGGAACTCCTATCTTATGAAAGAAATTATGACTTCAAATATGATTTAAAAATACAAAGCACAACACTCTATGCAGTGTAACAGACAAACAGAAGAATCAAAGAATTGCCCTTTCCCTAAATGATTTTGTTCCTGCACATCTCTCCATAGGCATTCAGGGTGAGATCTTTTTCTTGAGTTATTCCAGTCATCAATCTGGAGAATTCTATTGTGCCTGCCCACTCAATCAGTGGCAGCTCGTTGCAAGAAATTTACAGTGATGTCAGCTTCTTTAAATTGATGATTGGAAAAAGTAGATGGATCTCAAACTCCCAGACAGTATCTGATGACCTAAATTAACTGTCACCTGGTTCTGCATTATGGATGGAAACCTGGTGTGACCTTGAGATATGGCCAACAGGAGATGGGCTGAAGTCTTTCTGGGGGCAGTGGCTGTCAAGACCCAAATGTGTTGAGTGACCGATTGATCTGAATAGGACTTTTCTATACATTCTCAATCTTTTCTTTATGGTTCATGAAGTTCATTACAATTGGAATGTCGTTTTCTCTTTTTCCCAAATTCCCACTCAGTCCCATATTCTGTACTTGTAAATGTTGCTATTCGAATTCTCACTCTCATCATTGCCATTCTGTCCACTCCTCCCACTGCTCATCTGTCTCTTTGATGCCCTTTTTGTTTCTACATTGATTTTCATATTGGAGTTGAGACTCTGGACTGCTTTGAGCCTTCTCTCTTTTTTTATTCATTTTTTCATTGTGTTTCTAAGTCAATAGCGTTCAATCCTATCTCTATTCAAATGACATGAAAAATTTTAAAAATAGTTCTTTCATCCTCCATTGTAAACCAATTAAATAAAAATGTCTGGAGGTGGAGACTGACATTTGATATTTTGCATAAGTCCCTTATTTGCTGTTCAGCCCTAGGTGAAGTCATTCATTCCCACATCTCCAAATTCCTCCTTTGAGCTGATAACTTACAGCTGTATTTCCAGTTTTCTTTTCTGAGGTTCAGGTACGTATATCCAACTACTTGTTTGAAGCTTTCAACTAAATGTCCAATAGGCATCTACAATTCATTATGTCAAAAACCTGAACACTCAATCTATTCTCCAAACCTATTAAGTCATCAAAACAAGGGAGGTCTAAGTCTCTGTTATTTGCACGCTGTAGCTTTGAGTAAGTTACTTACATTTTAGTCTCTTCAACAGTGAGATGATTACAGCAATGTCTGCCTGAAAATGAGTTGAATTAATAATGCATGTAAAGTTCTTGCCATAAAACACAAGCTGCATTGACATCAAGAAATGATTGCTTTTTCTGTTAACATATTGTAAGCCTCACAAGAGAGTACTAATATCTATCATTTCTAGCACTGTATCACCAATGACAAACACCTGGCCTGACACATCATAAACACTCAATAAATATTTATTTAATAATTACATTTCTGTGTTTCAAAGCATCAAGAATTTGAGGAAGAAACCAATGAAAAAAAACAAAGAGGAAAGTATAGAGGACAGCATGTCAGAACAGGTTAGCAATGAGGCCATTTGCTCATGGATGGGAACCCCAGTCTGTTGCCTATACCTAGGTCTTTCTAGTTTCCAGTACCATGACCTCTGAAAAGGTTACTTTTATACATTACCATATTATCAAGACATTTACCAGGCCGCAGGTTTCCTGAGGAGTTCCTAAATGTATATGTACAGGATTAGCAATAAATGCCTTTCATGCATATTACATTCAATCTTCCCACAAACTTTATGAAATAAATTATATCATAACTTTCATTTTATAGACTCAGAAATACAAAATATTTTATCCAAGATCACAATCTGGAGCTGGAACTAAGAAATGTAATAATCCAAACCCCTGATCTTAACTATCATAATATAGTAAATGGAACACAATAATTGAGTGAGATACATCTGGGGATAAATTGGGCGAACTGAAGTCCAATCTAATTTAAATCTAAATCTGTAATCATAAGTGAATTCAAGAAGTAGCCATTGGTCCTTTATTTACAAAACCATGATAATAAAGTTATCTGAGGTTTATTTTCTCACTGTCTTTTGAAGAAAAACACACTGAACTGTTTTTTTTCTTTCTAATTAAAGTCTAATTAGCAGCCAAATCATCTGGTCAAAACAGGCAAGAAGGATGGGCACCCCTTGTTTAATTAAAATACAAGCCTTCTTTGTGCTGGTAGCAGACTCTTGAAGGCTCTTAATCCTTTGGTGGAGGTTTTGTTTGCACAGTTGAGATTAAAAATTGGACATTATAAAAAGAGCTTCGCATTAAACCTAAGCAATCATTTGGATACTATTAATGTCTCTGGTTTGCCTTTCTTTGTTTTGGAGACTGTATTATGCACATGGAATCCCAGTTCAAGGATTAATCTAAATTGGCTTTGTTATAGTAGATGACAGCACAGGGGTTTGTTCAAAATTAGCTTGTGCCTTCTGAGGCAGAGTCAATTATGCACAGCTCCTCAGAGATCACCTCCAACAATCTCCACCAGCACTTATACCTGTAGCTGTTCATAGCCAGAGTTGTCTGCATAGACAGAAACTGCACAATGGGGCCATGATGTCAATAGATGACCCCCCTCCATATCTCCTGAATATCTGAGCGAGGAGGCTGCTGCAGCCTTAGACAATTGCACCTTGTTTTAGTATCATAGAAATCAACATCTCTGTAATAAAGAATGTAACATCTTGGCCGGGCGCGGTGGCTCACGCCTGTAATCCCAGTACTTTGGGAGGCTGAGACGGGCGGATCACAAGGTCAGGAGATCGAGACCATCCTGGCTAACATGGTGAAATCGTCTCTACTAAAAATACAAAAAATTAGCCGAGCGCGGTGGCAGGCGCCTGTGGTCCCAGCTACTCTGGAGGCTGAGGCAGGAGAATGGCGTGAACCCAGGAGGCGGAGCTTGCAGTGAGGCGAGGTCACGCCACTGCACTCCAGCCTAGGCAACAGAGCAAGACTCTGTCTCACAAAAAAAAAAAAAAAAAAGGGATATAACATCTTCATGCTTGGGGACTGACTGCTGCTCTCTCCCTTCTGCTGCCCTCACCCCCAAATCACAGTGCTTTACCTCTTCATTGAGCAGGATTATTTCTTCTTCTTGGCCTCCTCTCCTCAACAACTATGTCCAGCTGTTTTTATTATAGCTTCCTGGATCATGTCCCCCCCCCCAAGTTACACAGCCTTCCAGCTTTTACTAGCCATGTTCCATTAAAAAAGTCTACCACTCTCCATTCATTGAGATTTCCAGAATATGTTATAAACATCTGCACTAAATGGAGAGCAAGTGCATTTATACTCACAAAAATATGTGAAATTCCAGGATAAATAACTTAAAAGGAGTCATTGCACTATTACATCATCTTGGCAATTTAATCGTTATATCTAAAATGACTGGTGCTCTGATTCTTGAAGCATCCAGTGCAGAAAAGGGTCTATAAATAAATGTGTGCATTCTCCTTCCCTCTTTGAGTCTTTCTGAGTGACAAAATTATTTCACCATCTTTTCCCCAGTTTTTCAGACCCAAATCCTTGGGAGTCTTTTTTTGGTTTTAATAAGTGAACACTATTTTTTAAGGACAGTTGTAGTTTTACAGAAAATCTGAGGAAATTGTGCAGAGAGTTCCCACATACAACCCCCCCACCACAACCGGTTTTCCCTTTTATTAATTTCTTGCATAAGTGTGCTACATTTGTTAAAATTAATTAACCAGTAGTGACGCATTATTATGAACTAAAGTCTGTAGTTTAAGTTTCACTCTGTGTTACACAGTTCAATGCGTTTTGACAAATGTGTAATGGTGTATATCCCTAAAAGTGTCATACAGAGTCTTTTCCCTGCCCTAACAATTCTCTGTGCACCATCTATTGATGCTGCTTTCAGGACCTGAGGTAATTTGATTTTTAGTATAAGTTTTATGTTAATCTGGCTAGAAGTTGGGCTGTGTTTAATGTTTGCCGTAGCTATAGATGCTGGAGGCTTCAGTTTTTTTGTACTTTTTGTTTATTCCTTTTTCTGTCCCAGAAATAAAGAGGCTGTTTTTCTGATCATCATCACCATGAAAATCTGGTAGGGCTTCTGAAGGTAAAACCTGGGAAATGTGTGTAAGCCTCCCTAAGATTGGTTCCCCAGGAGCTTTTAACTCTCCAACTACTCCACTCTTAGGTGTAGACATTTGTAAAAATTACCTTTACATATACTTAGCAGTTCCTAGGGCGAGAAGCTACTGTTATAGGTAAGCTGATCTTAGCTGTTATTCTGTGTATCCATCTGCCTCCCTAGATTTAGGGTGATTGTTGGCCCAGTGATCTCAATTTTCTGATGAATCTAAGAAAATTCGTTGATTTTCACTTTGTTCAGTTTTGTTTTTCTTGTTACGAGAACAGGTGGAATGACTTCCAAGCTCTTTATCTGTCAGAACTAAAACCTAAAAGATCCCCTTGAGTATTTTTAATTCCTTTCTTATCACCATACTTTACCTTTCAACCTAACTCATTTATTCACGCAACAATTTTTGTGCTGCTACATGTATGGCATTTACTGTCTAGTAATTCAGTAGCACAAAGCTGACAAAGTCCTTGTTCTCACGGGACCTAAATTTCATTTGACAATGAATAATACAGTAGGAAATAAATAAACAAGTTTTTCAGAGCAATAATGTTTATAAAACAGCAGAATAATATGAGAGTGGGTGATCAGGTGAAAGCAGAAGTAATTTAGTCTGGACAGTCCAGGAAGAAGTATTTTCAATGGTGCAGTTCACTGAGAACTGACAAGTTGTGAGCTATGGTGTAATCTAGAGGAAGAGCCTTCCAGGGAGAATGAATCCCAACTACAAGGGCCCTAAGGTTAGAACATGTTCAATGATTCAAAACCACAAGAAACACCACCATGACTGAAATCCACTGAGCACAACAGGGTCTGCCATGACATGCACCTGAAGAGGAGACATAATGGCACAGATAAAGGCAAGCCTTGAAGGTTATGACAGCACTTTGGGTTTTATTCTAAGTCATTTGGAATGTCATTGGAGTAGATATACATTGTATTAATCCATTTTCATGCTGCAGGTAAAGACATTCCTGAGACTGGGTGATTTATAAAGAAAAAGAGGTTTAATGGACTCACAGTTCCACGTGGCTGGGGTGACCTCACAATCATGGCAGAAGGTGAAAGGCACATCTTCCATGGCAGCAAACAAGAGAGAATGAGAGAGCCAGGTGAAAGGGGTTTCCCCTTATAAAACCATCAGATTTCATGAGACTTATTCACAACCATGAGAAGACTATGGTGGGAACCTGTCTCCATGATTCTATTATCTTTCACTAGGTCCTCCCACAACACATGGGAATTATGGAAGCTACAATTCAAGATGAGATTTGGGTGGGGACACAGGAAAACTATATCAGACATTTCACATGATGTGTTTCTATTCATGTCTATACGCAATGGACAATAGTCAGTTTTATATATGGATGTGAGAGGTCATGGTGGCCAGGATCAGGATGATAGCATTGGAAGAAAGGAGACATGGATGAAGGTGGTAACTCTGGCATATCCTTAAAAAGTAGAAGATTCAGAGCACAGGTTTTGATGGGTGGGGTGGAGGTGGGGAAAGGAATAGAAGATCAAGGAGATCTTATAGATTTTTGTTTGATTATGTTGTGTGTTGGTCAGATTCTGGCTATATTTTGAAGGTAGAAACAAGAACATTTCCTGATAAACTGAAAGTGAGGCACCCAAGAAAGAGAGAGAGAAAATGGCTGGAATGAACATGCTATCAACTGAGGTGTGGGAAGCCATACATGGCTTTTCTTCCCCTCTTCTGACACATAAAGTGTTGATAATTAATTGATCAATTCTTTTATGTTGTATTTGCATTCAGAAAAACCTAATACACATAGAATATAGTAAAAGCAGAGAATAAGTCTGCTTTGGTATGGTGATCTATCACTACCAAAAAGTCAAAACAATCACATCTTTAGTTGGAGCTTGACAATGTTTTGTGAATGTTTTGGGCAATGGGAGTTCACTGCTTACAGAGCAGAGCTCCCCCTGTAGGAACTTTGACTTGTCAATTGATGAGAAGTCAACCACTAGACTTTCTACATAAATTAAAAATTAATTATTTGTAAATATGCCCAACTGTCAAATGATATAATTAACTACCATTCAAATTTTTGTACATTAATAAAATAAGGGAACTGTCACATATAAAACAGTCAGACCCCTCAAATAACCCTTGATTACACAGTAATAAGGCCCTTACTCACTCCACTATAAAACTACAGAAATGTCTTTATATTTATTGCTACACTTACTACATTAAATAGAAAGAAGTTTATATATGTCTGCCTCCCGCTGCATCAGCAGTTCTTTAAAAATATGGCAAAGTGGACCATTCTTTGGAATACCCAAAGAAAGCTTTGAATATATTTTCCAAATATACATGCCTATACACACGAACATCTCATTTAGCAAATAATTGCATGGCTGGCCTCCTAAAGACCATCTGTGGAACTTTGATGGGGTCATCTGACACATTGCAGGACATGGCTTTTTCTGTGTTTCAATCTGATCCACATTAGGCTAAAATACTACTTGTGGAAGTAACAGAGGCTGCATCTGTGCTTTGGAAACCATACTTTGGAGTCTGGGAATTCAAACTTCAGTAGAGTAAGGTCATTGTATCTTCAACTCTTCTATAGCTCCTGATCCTCGTACAGAGACTCTGATACTTGCTGAAAGAAGAAATAGAAACACACTGGAAAACACCAAAATGCTAGTCAATGAATGACAAACATCATTGGATTACTCTTATGTAAGACATCTAATATAGTCAAAGTTGTAGGAATACACAACAGAATGTTGTTTACCAGGGGATGGGGGAAGGGAATATGGAGGGTTGTTGTTTAATAGGTATAAAGTTACAGTTACACAAGGCGAGTAAGTTCCAGACATCTGCTGAAGTATAGGATGCTTAAAAAAATTTGTTAAGAGGGTGGATTTCATGTTAACTACTTTCACAAAACTAAACATTAAATAAACAAAAAAGGCAAAAAAAAAAAAAAAAAGAAAAAAGTTTACAAAGCTAAACAAGGAAACTTTTGGAAGTGATAGATATGTTTATTACCTGAATTTTGGTTATATTAACATGAGTGTGTACCTATGTCTAAACACACAAAAGTGTGTACATTAGTCATATGCAGTTTTTATTATACCAATTATACCTGAATAAAGTTGTGAAAAAAAGACACTTGTCCTGAGAAGTTAAATTTTCACTTAAAAGTAGAAATCCTTGTTGAATCTTCCAATAGCGTAGACCATACGGTTGGTGCTACTTTATTCCACCTAAGAGTTCTTGTCATGCTCCATATTTATATATTCTTAGTGAATGGTATTCAAATTTCAGTGTATTTGTTATTTAGGGAATTTTTATTACATTAGACGTAACTTGAATGATGTTATTGTATAATATAATGAGAAAAACAGACCAACAAGGAACAACAGGGCCTGCAGAAGGAAGTAAGTGCTGAATAGAAAACCAATGAGATGCTTGGGAAGCATCAGAGAAAATAATTAGTTCTCATTAAGAAGTCAAAGGAGACTTTATTGAATTGTTATATGATACGTCATTTGCCTTTCTTTCTGGGTCCAACTCTCACCACCACCCTTGCTATTAGTCAGAATAGGACAACTTTATGCTTTAGTGACAAATAATTCCTCAGTCTCAATGGCTTAACACAAAGCACCACCTAACAACACAATTTACATGAATTCTGTTGTAGATGACTCTCTTTGCAACGGTCCTTCACGTGGTGACTCAACAAACCAACCTGCCTTAACCTTTTGGTACCTTCATTTCCAAGGCTCTCATGCTCACTGCCTTAGGGGAAGAAATGTACTGAAGACATATATGGAAAAGGGGCTTTTCAAAGTCACAGTTCAGGTAGAGCACATGTTACTCCTGCTCAGATTTTATAGGTTAGAAATAGTAAATGACTGATTGATGGGTGCTGATGAGTTGATGGGTGCAACACACCAACATGGCACAAGTATACATATGTAACAAACCTGCACATTATGCACATGTACCTTAGAACTTAAAGTATAATAATAAAAAAAAGAAAAAAAGAAAAAGAAATAGTCATGTGGTTCTTTTGGATTGCAAGGAGACTGGGAAGTGGTTGTCCAAATGCCAAAAAGAGAGAACCAATACAGGATGTGATGAGCCACGCACTGCCCCTTCCACACCCACTCTCATCATGATTCTAGTCCCACCATGATATTTACATTCCTCGAACATACCCAAGACATATGTTACTTTGTTACCCACTATGCATATTCCCTTGGGATTGTCAGAAGATACTCTCGGTGGTATATACTGTCCCCTCAAACACTTGGTTACCCTTTAATGTATCTGTTTCAGTGCCACCCTTCTTTCCCTTTCCACCTTGGAAACGCTGGATATTTCTACATTTGGGAATTCTCCAGAACATGTTACGCATTTCGATGAGACTTGTACAACATACAGCATTTGTGTCATTTTTTTTCCTGTTTTATGTGTCTTTCTTCCTACTTTGTCCGTTTTTAGGTGGGTGGGTAGAGACATTTTATTGTATTTTGCTTATTTGTTTTTCACTGATTTTTTTCATAGCACTTGCAAAATATCTCACACATAACAATGCTTCATCAAAGGTTGTTCACTAGGCTGGTTTTGTATCTAAAAGTTAAAGAGTTAGAACATATTATTTTTAAATTTTTTCTTTCTATTCATCTTCTTCTTTAGGACTAGGTCAACAAGGGTCATGTTGTCATCATTCTGTACATACTGGAAGTACCTAATCCTCTACAGATTAAGGGAACATTTATGGTCATTTTTCCACTTGACCAGTATCTCAGTCTAACCATTATTAATGGAAGTGAGATACAGAAACTCAATTAGGATAAGAAAGAGATGATATCTCTAGCTCAAGAGTAACATCAAGAATAACTTAATTGTGCTAAACTTTTATTCTTATGTCTCTAAGCTATAAAAAGCTCCACTCAATATATTATTTTCCTATTCTTAGCTTGAGAAATTATACTTCGTTTTAACACCTAATTTAGTTTCATTTCAAAATTTCATTAAAATGTTGCAGATTCTCTTCCGCTTTTAAAGCAGATAGTCTGTCTGGACTCCAAATTATCTCCATCAGCACCTACCTGCTGCCAGACATTCTTTTCAGCTATATAAATAGGCATTTTATAACTAACCATATAGGCCGGGCGCGGTGGCTCAAGCCTGTAATCCCAGCACTTTGGGAGGCCGAGACGGGCGGATCACGAGGTCAGGAGATCGAGACCATCCTGGCTAACACGGTGAAACCCCGTCTCTACTAAAAAAAAAATCCAAAAAACTAGCCGGGCGAGGTGGCGGGCGCCTGTAGTCCCAGCTACTCCGGAGGCTGAGGCAGGAGAATGGCGTAAACCCGGGAGGCGGAGCTTGCAGTGAGCTGAGATCTGGCCACTGCACTCCAGCTCGGGCGACAGAGCAAGACTCCG
>NC_045440.1:140555333-140710771 GCF_002776525.5 Piliocolobus tephrosceles | reverse complement strand
AAAAAAAAAAAAAAAAAAAAAAAAAAAAAAAAATAACTAACCATATAATAGAAATATATGATTTATGTAGGCAGAACACAGTGTTTCATTGAAAGATACTAGAAAAGTTTAGACTTTGAGTTAAAACCAGGGTAATTACTTCATCATTACCTTGCCCACAGTTCTTTCATTTACAGCTGTTTGTTATTGGTCAATTCTCTACTCTGTTTCCTTTGATGAAATTTATCGTGGTCCATCAAATGGTCTTCAGTTGTCTTAGAAAGTGACTCTCTCTTGCATGTGTATTCTGTTCGCTCCACTTGAATATATATACCGAAAACAGCAGTGGAAATAATGAAATACAACACAGAATAAAGGTTTATGTTTTAGATAACTTAAGACCACAGTTGAAATTCTCTCTCTGTCTCTCTTTGTCTCTTTGTCTCTCTCTCTCTCTCTGTATTCATGTAGGTAGCACTAAATTGGCACCAACTTTGCCAGTTAATTAGTCTGTTTTTATGCTGCTGATAAAGACATACCCAAGACTGGGTAATATATAAAGAAAAAGAGGATTAATGGACTCACAATAAGGTGAAAGGCATGTCTTACATGGCGGCAGACAAGAGAGAACGAGAGCCAAGTGAAAGGCAAAACCCCTTATAAAACCATCAGATCTCCTGAGACTTACTCACTACCATGAGAACTGGGGACTGCGCCCATGATTTAATTAACTTTTACTGGGTCCCTCCCACAACATGTGGGAATTATGGGGGCTACAATTCAAGAGGAGATTTGAGTAGGGACACAGCCAAACCATATCAGCCAGACATTATGTTAGGCACTGAGAAAAGGCAGATGAGTTGATTCTCTACTGCCTGAATGTTCCATCAGAAAAGGAGAAACGTAAAGCTATTTTGCAATTGAGTGTGAATACTGTTGTATTAAATGTGCAAAAGACATTTCAAAGGAAATGTGCAGTTTTTGCTGAAAGAGGAATCAAAGAAGGCTTCCCAGAGAAAAGAAGAAATGTAGCCTAGGAGAATGAGAAGGATCTGTCCCATAGTGGGGAACAGGAGGTTTTCTCAGCCAGGGGAAGTAGAAAACTTTGACTGCTGGTTTATATCCCACTTTAGACTGTCCCAGTGCTGTTGAGGGAGAGCAATTCTAGACTCAGACAGTCCACAATGCTCTGAGCTCCTATCACATGGCTCCAGGAGAGGGTGGATGATTTCTCCAAGCCATGACATTTTATTAAATAACAGGCATTAAAAAAGGATTGTTCAACTGTGTTTATTTCCCACTCTAGGCCTTTGTGTTTTGTTTTGCCTTCCCTCCCTCCCTCCTTTCCTTGTTTCCTTCCTCCCTCCCTGCCTCCCTCCCTCCCTTCCTGCTTCCTTCCTCCTTCCTTCCTTTTACTCTAACACAGGGTGTTTATATTAACTAACATCACGATAACCCCTAAAATGTATACTGTGCAATCAAAGACATGTTATTGTTTCCTTATTTCCTCTTCTGCTTGTGAGGGGAGTTTTGTTTCCCAGGTCAGGTCAGGCCAAACAACTCTATATAAAAGATATTCCGCAAAAGGCATCAACAAGAGAGCAATTGCTGAGTTGAGAAAAAAGGTTAATGTAAGAAACTCCTGTGGAATCAGAAGTCAGATTATGGCTTAAGTGATGGAGGCATTAAATGAACCACTGGGCTTGATGATAGAGATTCCTGAGAAGCTAAAATTTTCTCCAAAAGTTAAGGACTAAGACTCTTTACACCTTTGTCACCCAACACCTTAACACTCAACATAACCTGAACTCCTGTTCAGTAGTATTGTTTAGATCCCAAGTCTGTTATAGGAACCAGGCCTAGTGGAATGAACATGATACATACAGGAAGATGAAGGAGTTTGGCTGAAAATCCAGCTTCACCACTTTCTAGTTATATGACTGGAGACTTACTTTATTTTTTGTTCTTTGTCCTAAATGGGACTAATAATCTCATTCCTATCTATCTCATAGGTATGGAGTAAAGATTTATGGTAATAGCAGTAATTTGTGAAATAAAATCAATAATTGTTCTCATTGCTTTAGGGCTTAGCATATACATGTCTAAGTGCTAACTAAGTACTTTGCATATATTACCTCATTCAGTCCTTACAAAAATTTTGTGAAATAAGTAGCATTTATTTATAGATTTATAGGTTTAAAAAATCAGTCACAAAAGGGTCAACCTAAATTTTCCAAATTCGCCCAGAAATTAATGGCAGAGGTAGAAGTCAAATCTAACTTTTTCCAGATTCCAAAGCTCGTATCTTAGCTATGGATGAGAAATGACTTCAAATAATTCTACCTATTATTACTAATGTGAATGCCATTTTATATTTGTTATTTTGCCCATGGATCTGATGTTCCTTTCATGAATAACAGATGCCTATGACAATGACAGTTCTTTGGTATCCCTTGTACCATTTAAAAAAATACATAGTTTCTTGCTATATAAATGTAAACCCTCCATTACTGTGAGGGAGGCATTCTCTGATAAACTATAGTTAAATACACAGAAACTCAGAGAGGTTGTAATATACCTGAATGCTCAAGCTCTATAAATAGTGGGGATGCATGAGGACCCGAGGCAAGTTTTTTTCACTTTAGCATAATATCTTGCATAAAATGATAATTCATCAAATATTACACTTTATTATTATAGTAAGAAATAAACAGATAAAACCAACATGAAGAAAAGAGTTAAGAATGACATCATATTTACATTGTTTATAAATAAAAAAATAAGTGTTAAGAGACACAGAGATACAAATCTTTTTCAAAGAGCTGAAAAACTAAGACAAAAGCACACGTGTAAAACAGAACAGTCCTATCAATGTAGATGTAAGTGACATTTGTTACCAAACGGCTTCCCTGGGAGAGAGAGAGATTTCTGTGAGTGAGCTTTATATTAAGAAATTCTTATGATTATGGAATTAATGACTGTGAGATAATGGTTAAAAAAGTATGTTCATGCAGGAGGAGAGGTTGACTTTCAGTGCAGCCCTTAGCCAGCCCCATGGAAATCTTAAACCTCAAATGATCATTTAGAGTTGTTCCAAGATGAGGTAAAGAGGTTCAGTCACTATACCTCCATGTCTAAGAGTCACTGGAGGCAGGTCTCTTTAGGAAGGAAATGTGTCTTTGGACTTGAAGTTGGGGAATTAAGTCCTTCATTCTTGAAGAAAAGATCTTGACTTCACATAACAATGTGATATCTGAAGGTTAAATACTACAACCTGGCCTAATTTGTATCAGGATACTATTAACCCCATCTCTAAGAGTGAGTTTCATTCTTTAATGCCCTTTTTGTAGCATGTGCCTGACATAAAGAGCCATTATTGAAATTCTCAGGGTGGTGATGAACCTCCTATTTGTGCATTCTTTATTATTTTGGTAAATGATACGTCTTCCAGGCTCTTCTGTGTAACATAATCATCTGTTGGGAGTCAGGGAGCAGTGGTGGTTCCAGTATTACACAATATATGTTCTTAATGATGCCTACTTGTATCATCCTTTTCATCCTATCTGGAACCATCTGCAATGCAATTCAGGCATTTCTAGATACTTATGTGAGCCACCAATTTTACCATGCATCTAGAACTAGCCTTGTAGCATGTTTGCACTATCTCCTGGGGACTTTGCCAAGACATATGACTTGGAAGAGTCTTCTCAGATTGATAAATTCCCCCTATTTAATCTTAAATTCTTCACCCTATCTTTGTGCAGCACCCTCAGAATCCAAACCTTTGCCAACTTGCTCTCAGTTGAGGTTCGTTAGGTCCTACAGTTTATTTGGTGCATAGCCCTTTCCTTCCTTTGCAAGGGCCAATTTGTCCCATCAGAATATGTTGTAACTTAACCCTAGTTATTGGCCTAACAAGCAGGAGAGGAGTTGAGGGAGGATCTACATGGGGGACATGTTGTCCTTCTAGGAAGAAGTTTCGTATCATCTTCAAGCAATAGGACAGTAGGCACTTCTGCAAGATCAGAAGATTCCAGGGAACACACAGATTCAAAACTTTTTCATGCATCAGCTAAGATGTATCAGAATCTCATTCTTTCATAACCAGAATTCTGGAATGGCATAAAAGATGTTCCTAGTTGGGAGTTTATTTTTGGAGTCTGACTACTCCTACAATTAAGTAATTAACCATGTCCGCAGCTTTCTCTGCCATACAGCTGCAGGGGACGAGATCCTCTCTATGTGTTCCAAAGAGACCCTCTGGTTTTCACATTAAGCTCTTACTTGCTGATTAAACAATCTTAACTTCTTATTATTTATTTTTTAAGCAATACTTGGGCTTAGCTATAGATTCCCGATTTCATTGTTTTCATAGCGGCTATTTTCCCCATATTTTTTCAAATAACCTATTTATTGGACCAGATAATGAACTGCTTTCTAATGTCACTTCACTCCACTCCAACACCAACAAAACCTTGAATAAATGCACTGCTACTTTTTGTGAAGTCCTGATTTGTGATGGGATCCTCATTGTCTGCAGGAGACAGGTGCTACAGCTCCAACTCTCATCTCAGCATCAGCTTTCTCAGATCATTTCCAGCACCGGTTACGGATTTCTTCAGAAGCAGACTCTTAGATAGATGTTAGCATGCAGAAAGATTATTAGGAAGTGTTTCTGGGATGAATTGCATTCATGGTAACTGAGAAAGCAGGACTAGGTAAAAGGAAATGTGAATTTATGAAGTGATCTTATTGGAGGTCTCAAACTAAGGGAGATTCTGATGCTTTGATGACCCTTCAGAGTTGCTCTGATTTGGGATTGGGGGAGCTGTTATTTTATCTTCGCTCCATCAGTCATTAAATATGGTATGGCCAAGGAAGGTGGCATGATTTTGAGAAAGCTTGTATTATCCGTCTGAGACAATTCCCACAGTGAGCTGACAACAGATAGCTTTCCACTGACAGTACTCCCAGCAGCTGAGGGACTAATCCTGTCATTCCTGAAAGAAGGATCTGGATGGCACATCAGTGTTCATTTCCATATCACAGATGATGTTAACACTGTGGTTCAATGTATTGTTATTTCTAAGGCTATGCTGATGACTAATTTAAAAGGACTCACCTCCTCAGATTAGAAACCATTAAATGGTAAAAGAGACATTCATTTTTTCCCCATATCTTCAATTGTTTTAATTTTGTTTTTCTTAGTAGGCTATCTGTTTCATTCCAAATTACATGAAATTTTCAACAAGTTAATAAAACTCATTATTGCATGGTGATGACATTTTGGGAACAATTTTACTTTATACTGCTACCTCTTCCACCAACCTCCTTAATTCATCAAAGAAGGCCATTGAGCCATTATTCTTGGGGTACATGCACCTACATATTGAATATTCCCGTCTGTGCAAATAAGAAAATAATGCTTTCCTTCTTCCTAAAGGATGAGATAATTTCTTAAATAACTGACCCAGAGCCATATAATTAAATGCTTGCGGATCACTTATATATGAATATATTAGCCCATTTAGTCCTTAACACTTCTTCATGTAAGCATTTTATAGATGAGAATTTGCCTCCCAGAGAGGTGACTTTTCCAAAGGGGAAATGAATAGGAACATGGGGTGAAGATGAAGATTTAAAAGGAAAAAATATACGTTTAATGTTAACTCCACAGAAGGCGTGGCGGTTCCACAATTCATGGAGGTTCCATAGCTCTTGACGTCTTTGCAACAGCATCGGTGGCATTCCCTTTGCACTGAGGAAAGACCTGATGACTCAGATACATGTAGAGCAAAGATTTGAACCATATTCTCTTTCAAATTTCAAAACCCAAATCCTTTCCACTCTATGACACTGCTTTTATTTTTTAAATGTTTGTGAAAAATGCTTTCCATTCCTTAAATAAAGTTTTAATTATAATCATAACAACAATTATAGCTAAAATATGTTATGTGTTTACCCTGGGCCATGAGACGGACCAGAGAGGACGGATTGGAAGAAGAACACCTCTCCTTTTGTTTACTGAATCTAAACAAACTAAAAATGTCTTTTCTGGCTGGACTCAGTGACTTATGCCTGTAATCCCAGCACTTTGGAAGGCTGAGGTGGACAGATCACTTGAGACCAGGAGTTTGAGACCAGCCTGGGCTACATGGCGAAATCTCGTCTCTACTAAAAATGCAAAAATTAGCTGGGCGTGGTGGTGCACACCTGTAATCTCAGCTACTCAGAAGGCTGAGGCATAAGAATTGCTTGAACCCTGCAGGCAAAGGTTGCAGTGACCCAAGACTGTGCCATTGTACTCCAGCCTAGGTGAGAGAGTGAGACTCAGACAAAAAAAAAAGTCTTTTCTCACAGTAGTTTATGATTATCTGTGGGCCGGATTATACCATGTCATTGCAGTACAGCCTAATCAGTCTAATTTCCAAACCACTGAATCCCTGGCATATAGAGGTGACCTCAAAACACAGAATCACTGCAAAGTGGCCAACTGGTGTTGGGAGGTGCTCTTTCATTTCCATGGCCCTCTACCTGCCTTTTCTCACTGATAATTATCAGGTGCATCTCCAAAGAATGTAACTCTTCTTTAATGATCCAGGGACCCCACTGAAGATGGCGGGTGGTACTGTAAGCAGCTGGAAAAGATAAAAAGTTTATCTTTCTTGCACCTCCATATTTTATATCAGATAGGGGTATACATGTCCTAGAATACCACACAATCCTCCTTAATTTACTATGAGAAAAAGAAAGCTCGCTATGTTTTGTTTTCTATATTTCATCATCTTTTAACTTTTGATTCTGTGGCCCTTTTTCTGGGCAATTTTCACTCAGCTTTTACTCTATCAATAATTACCTGGCATGTTCTATGCTACACATGACACTGCCTTCCCATTGATCACATCCACCGATGCCAAACATGACCATGCTGTATTCACTGACTTATCTCCAAGGTTGACACAATACTCAGTCAAGCTGAAGTGAATCAATTCATTTCTCAATTCAAAATTCCTATGTGGCTCCTGAAATCTCACCTTCTAGAATGACCTCCCTCTCCCATATGTATCTGACATTGCTTCAAAATCCTTTGTCTGATACTTAAACTAATACTCCTCATTAGTCAGGCATCAACCAGAGAAGCAAAACCACTACACAAAGACACAAAAGACACACACACACACACACACACACACACACACACTCTTATTTGTTACAGAGAATTTGGCGTATGCTACTGTGGATCTAGTTAAGTAATCTCTATGAGCAGTTTTCCTACAGCTTAAAGTCCACGAGCAGGCAGGCAGGCACGCAGGCAGGAAGGGAATATGTTGAGCAGGATGAAGCCCTTTGAGCATAAATTGGACAGCACACAAAGAGACTGAAATTTCTATCTATTCAGGTTGCCACTGGTCTTGGCACATGGGTATCCTGAAGAAACTAGGATCTCATCATCACGGAGATAAACACACTTAGATAGGAGCCACAAAAGCTGCATGAGAATCCAGGGAAGGTAGAACAATTGCAAGCCAAAATGCTGCTTCATGCCAGTGAAGTGAGTCAGCAGATCAGCAGCAAAACTGGTGAGAACCTCTGTTGTGGCTCCATCTAACTGGGAAGGATATTCTAGATGTATTTTAGACTATCCTAGTTGTTGCCTCACAGAACCATCACATCATCCTACCCCACTTGCCATCAATTTTCAGTGACTGCTTACTTGTTTATAGAAGAATTCACCTAAATTACTTATCTTAGTATCATGTTTTTGTTACTGAAACTCTAGGGACTATAATCTTTATTGTCATCCACTATGTTGCCCACCATTGCCTTGGTGCTTATGTTTATTTATTGTATAGTTTGATTGAACACTTTTTATATAGCAGGCTTTATTCTAGGTCAGAAAGCAGGGTGGGCAGAGGGTAGCCCTAAATACAGAGACAAGGTGCCTAATCTCATGGAGCTTTTATTCAGCAGGTGGTGGTGGTGTCCAGTTAATGTTAAAATGACTTAAAAATCAAACAAGCATTACTCTTTGCTCCAGTAATGCAGGGCTACTTGTAGATCCCAAGATATGCTGAGATTCTTTACACTTCTGTTATTTGCACAAACGTGAGCCTCTGTCCTGTCTCTCTGCTCAGGACGCAATAATGTGCAAGTAAGTTACAAAAAATAAGTGGGGTGTACATTTGGCATTTGAGGAGAGGAGATAAATGCTTTGTTGGGAGGTGGTCAAAGCTAGTGGTGAAATGACTACCTTCTGTAACTCCTGAGCACCTGGCTGTTCCTCAGTTTGTGTAGCAAAACAACTTAGGGGCAGTTGGACTGGAAATGTAATTGAGTCGTCCTATTCTGGCAGCATGGAAAGGGAGCCTTTCCAATGCAAATAGTGCATTTCAAGAACCGATGCCTCTGGTTACGGAGAGGCAGCACAAGGAAATTATCCTGTCTCTGGCTAAACCGTGTAGGTTGCACTGTTGCCTCTATCATTTACTGGCTGTGTAACTGAGCAAGGTGCTTCATGTCTCTGAATCTGCCTCAAGAGTTACAAAGTTTGTATGAGAAAATACATGTGATTCACATAAAATTATGTATGTTATGTCGTACATTCTTAGCAAATGGTAGCTTATTTTCACTTTTATAATATGTTCAAATGGGAATTGTTCATGAGTTAGAGAAATTTATTTTCTTCCATACAAACATTCCAAAGAATAAGAGTAGGTAAAGCCAAGTTTTATTTTAAGTATGTGTATTCTTGAAGGGTTGTATTCTGGTTAAACTGTGCTGAAAAATGTGTTTGGATCTGAGGATAACTGGAATATCATGTTTTTCTCCTTACAGTAAAGGTGACAGAAGTTTAAGGCAGGGGCAACAGAGCTGGGGAATAGCTGTCTTTCTCAGGTGGGTCCCTCTTGTCTGACTTCTGCTCTAAGTCATAAAACTCAAGGTCCATTTAGACATAGGAGATTTTGAGAAAGTGACTCACAAGAGGGATAGAGGTTTGGGTAAAGCAGACTTAAGTGTGGTCTAGCTCCCATGAATGAAGGTCTCATGGGAAAAAAAAATGGTAGTGAAAGCCAACATGTCCAGTAATTTCAATGACATCGACTTAGTTTCCCTTTCTGGGAGTGTTTAACTTCAGACCACTGTAAGAAGGTAAAACCAAGATTCAGATCAGCCCTTTCCTGCTGGATTTTAAACCTTATATTTCCAGAGCCTGAAATACACTACTGTAGAAATTCTCACATTACCTGTTGCTTGTCATTGCCTGCCAACTATTTGCAGCTCCTCCTTCATCCAGCTGTCCACATGCAACCCATTGAGTCGCACCTAAGCTTCTTCAGTCAACAATTTCTCCATTGGTCCCAAGTCTTCAGCTTTGACACTCTCATTACAACCAAAATTTCTTCATACTTAGATCATGACTCAGTGCACAATTCTCCTACGCCCTTGAATTGATGCATCCTGGGAGAAATTACTTACCCAGTCCTACCATGGCCTTGTTCAGTTCCTAATTGTGGAGTTCCTTCAATGTAATGGTATTGTCTGAACATCATGCTCTCTTGAAATGCTACACCTTTGACATCCATATTTCTAATACAATCAATTTCTAAGTACTTCAGTTTTTATTAATGTAAAACAAAGACTGCCAAATTTAATACCACGTTTCTCATTAACAAAATATAAAATTCTACATAAATATATCTCAGCTTGGTAGACTCATACCTCTATTGCACCCTACATGATTTCCCACCTTGTATGTGGGAGAACGCAATATTCAAAATGCCAGAAGGTATATTCTGTTCTGAGAAATTGCAGGCGAGATTATAGTGCACTAGGAAGACATTTCTGTCTAGCACTGGGACTTTAAAGTCAAGCTTTGAAAATTACGCTCCTGCAGATGGCTTCAACCTTCAGGCATGAGACTGGGGAACTTTGACAGGGAAAAGTAAAGGAAGCCTCGATCTTATTAACCTATGCTTTCATGCCCCCAGAAGCAACCTCCAGGCCTGGTTGCCACAGGAAGCCCTGGAAACTTTGGCAGGAATGAGACAGTGCTGCTTTACCACTGGATGAATTATGTAATTGCCTTGTCAGCGCAGAGGAGGCTCTAGATTCCAGCTGGCCTGTCCTGGTTTCTGAGTAGCTGTGCTAAGTGGACAGGATTATGGGGAATATTCCAGAATGGCCATATTTCAAAGCCAGTCTAATGGGAGGAGGCTGCTTTGATGTGAGTTAGGGTGTCCCAAACTTATTAATGTATGCACAGTCTTTATGATGCTATCTAAATTACAGTCCTCCTTACTTTACTGACATCTTAGTTAAGTGTTTTTATTAAAAGAGTATAAACTTCATGTCATCACTGTGAATGGAAAATCAGTATGACCTGCCATGACATACTTAATTATTAAAAAAATAAACAAACATAATGAAAACAACAACTGTTTTCATTTAAGATTATTGATACAATTAGAACGAACCACCATATTTGTAACTGTTTTCTGTTCATCGTATTTGTTAGTTTGTTTCAAGAATAGTTTTATTGAGATGTAATTCATATACTGTACAATTTCAACTTGTTAAGAGCTTGAAATTCATTATTCATATTCTTAAAAGAAAAAGCTGAAAAACTGATATTAAACAACTTTTGTTGGACTTATCAGAAACCTGGGGTTGCATGACAAGCCACCACCCTGAAATGTATATAAACAGGTAAATTTAAAGAGTGATACCCGAGATTTGCTTACTAGAACAGAAGATGCTGGAGCCATAAGCTGTTAAAATTAAATAGTAATTTTTGAAGAATTGCTGATGTCCAAGTTTGGAGAATTGTGAGAATGAGAAATTATTGAGGGTTACTGACTTACGAAGATCACCACACTTCTGTAAGTTCTGGCAACAGGAATCCAGCCAGGTTCTCATAGTGAAGAAGCCAAACAAACTCCCTTGTGACTCTAGGATGGGGAGATGAAGGCCAATTCTTGGGAATTGTCCAGAGTATTATCCATAACAAATGCACATTTGCTAGGTTATAAAACTTTACCAAAACCTTATCTCACCTAGACAAAGAGCATGTCTCCTCTTCCAGACCCCTCAAGACATCCTATCTCATATAAGGATGAAAACAAAGGTTAAGAAACATGAGTAAAGGTCACAGGCCAGAAAAATTGGCTTATGAAAACAGTAAGAGATAATCAAAAGATTATGGAACCCTTCTTCTCTCCAGTTTACCAACACACCAATCAGACTTCAGTATATTCACAGAGTACAAACCAGCTGAAAGAGCTTCAAGACATACACTTCCTGAAGAAAAGTATTTAGGGAAACCCAACATCAAGAAGAAAGACAAAAACAAGAACACTAGAGGAATTAGAAGTCTCTAATACCTCAAATAAAATAACAATGAAACATAGTTCAATTCTTAATAAATCCTCACACTAAAAACTAACTAACTTTGGCTCCTAATAGCTGGTACATCATGTTTTGCTTTCAATGAAAAGTCAAAAGTCATGTCAATTGACAAGAAAAACATATAACATGTATGAAGTGACAAAGCAATTGTCAGGACCAAACTTAGATCTGACACAGATGTTGGAATTATCAGACAGAATATTACAAACAACTCTGAATATTGCGCTAAGGCTTATCAGTAAAGGTAAACAACATAAAGTAACAGTTTGGTAATGATAGCAGAAATTTAAAAATTAAGAAGTAATTAAAAGAAAATATTAGAAATAAAAAGAACACTGTATCATAAATGAAGAATGTTTTCAACGGACTCATCTGTAGACTGAGCCTCACCAAAGAAAGACTTAGTAAACTTGAAACAGGTTGATAGAAACTACCAAATTAAAAGGCAAACAGTAAGAAAGAAAACATCATACAAAACAGAACAGAGCATTCAAGAAGTGTGTGGAAGTTTTAAAAGGTATAATATATGTCTAATTGAAATGCCTGAAGAAGATAGTGAACAGCATAAATATTAGGAGCAATAATGACCAAGAACATTTGAAAATGTAAAACACATACACATTCACACACACATACACACAAGCGCGCGCGCGCACACACACACACACACACACACACACACAGAGATTGAGGGAACTGAGAAGCAACATAGATTGCAAAAAATTTCTACCTAGGTATATTATATTCAAACTGCAGAAAAGCAAAGGCAACCAGACTTGGTGGCTTATGCCTCTAATCCCAGCACTTTGAGAGGCTGAGGGGGGCAGATCACTTGAGGTCAGGAGTTTGAGACCAGCCTGGCCAACATGAAGAATCCTCATCTTCACTAAAAATACAAAAAAAAAAAAAAAAAAAATTAGTTGAGCGTGGTGGCAAATGCTTATAATTCCAGCTACCCTAAAGGCTAAGGCAGGATAATTGCTTGAATTCGGGAGGCAGAAGTTGAAGTGAGCCAAGATGGCACCACTGCACTCTAGACTGGGTGGCAGAATGAGACTCCATCTCAAAAAAGAAAGCAAAGACAAATAGTACAATGGAAGAAACCAGGGGGAATCCAGGGGTCAGAGTGGAGGCACAACTTACCTGTAGAGGAAAAAGAATAAGAATTACAGAGGGCTTGTTGTCACAAATGATGCAAGCAAAAAGAGACTTGATTAAAATATCTATATTGTTGTTAGAGAAAGAAAAACCCACCAATCTGTAATTTTACATTCAGTGAAATTATTCCTGAAGAGTGAATGAGAAACAAAGACTTTTGTGGACAAACACAAACTAACAGAATTCATTGCTGAAAGATCTTTTCTTCAAGAAAGAAGAAAAAGTTCTTCAAGGAAAAGCAAAATTATTTAGGTCAGAAACACAAATCTGCATAAAAGAAGAGTATCAGAGAAAGAAAAAATAAAGATAGGAGCTGCAGGCAGAGCAAGACGGCTGAATAGAAACCTTCACTGATCACCCTCAGATACACCAAATTGAACCACTATCCACACAAGAAAAGCACCTTCATGAGAACCAAAAATCAGGTTTGTAATCACAGTACCTAGATTTAACATCATATCACAGAAAGAAGCACCGAAGTGGTAGAAAGGAAAGTCTTTATTTGCAGCCCTCATTCCCCAGCAGCAAGCATGTGGTGTGGAAAGAGAATCTGTGAGTTTCAGAAAGAAAGAACATGGTGATGGGTGGACTTTGTGTTGGAACTCAGTGCTGCTCTGTCACAGTGGAAAGCCACACCAGCAGAACTCAGCGGGTACCCATTGAGAAGTATTTGGACCAGCTCTAGCAAGAGGGAAATCACTCATTTCAGTAGCTGAAACTTGAGTTCTGGCAAGCCTTGCCACCACAGGCTAAAGTGCTCTGAGGTTCTACGTAAATTGGAAAGGCAGCCTTGGCCACAAGGACTACCATTCTTGAGCAAGTTCTGGTGCTATGCTGGGCTTACAGCCAGTGGACACGAGGGCACGTGACCCTGTGAGACATCAGCTGGCGTGACCACAGGAGTGCCTGCACCACCCCTTTCCCAACCTTACGCAGAGCAGCTCCCAGGTCTGGAAGATATTCATTTCCTCTTCTTGAGGAAAGAAAAGGAAATAGTAAAGAAGACGTTGTCTTGCAACTTGGATACCAGCTTAGCCACAGGAGGATAGGGCACCAGGTAGAGTCAAGAGGCCTGCATTCCAGGCCCCAGCTCCATTTCTAGAAACATCCTGGGCTAGAAGGGAACCTACTACTTTAAAGAAAGACACAGTCATGGCAAGATTCATGACCTGCTGATTAAAGAGCCCTTGTACCCTAAATAATCAGCAGAAACACCCAGGCAATACTTGCTGTGGGCCCTGGGTGACACTCAGAGACTTTATGGATTAAGGTGTGACTCAGCAAATTCCCAGATGTAATAGTTACAGGGAGAAACTCCTTAGGCTTGAGAAAAGGAGAAGTAAGAGTAAAGGGGACTTTGTCTTAAAACTTAGGTATCAGCTTGGACATATTGGGTAGAGCACCAAGTGGACTGTTGTCATCCTTACTTCCAGGCTTTGGCTCTTGGATGGCATTTCTGGACCTGCCCTTGGCTGAAAGAAAGCCCATTGGTCTTAAGGGAGAACCTAAGGCCTGGCAGTATTAACCACGACCTGACTGAAAAGCCCTTGGATGTTGAGTCAACATCAGTGGTAGCCACGCAGTACTTTTCATAGGCATGGGGTGGTAACGGCCATAAGGAGAGACTCCTCTGCTTGTGGAAAGGGAGGGAAGAGTGGAAAAGACTGTCTTGTGGCTTCATGCCAGCTCAGCTGCAATAGAATAGTGTACTAGCTAGATTCCTAAGATTTCCATCTCTAGGTAAGCAGTGGTTCCAGGATATCATCTATGGACTTAACTGGGGCCAAGGAGAACTAAATCACCAGAAGGGAAGAATAAAAGCCTGCCTGACGTTGCCACCTGCTGATCGTAGAGCACTAGGGTCTTGAGTGAACATAGGTGGTAGCCAGGAAGTGGTTACTGTGGGCCTTGAGTAAGACCCAGTATGTGCTGGCTGCAGGTCTGACCCAGCACAATCCCTGGTGGTGGCCTCAGGGGTGGTTATGTCACTCTTTCCCTAGCTCCAGCTGGCTTAGAACAGAAAGAGAGATTTTGTTTGTTTGGAAAAAAGTGAAATAAGACAGCAAGTCACTGCATGCTAATTCAGAGTATTCTTTTGGATGTTATACAAGATCACTAAAGTAGTATCTCTACATGTCTGTAAGAGCTACAGCATCACCGGGCTGGGGGTGCCTCCTAATGCAGATATGATTTCATAAACCAAAAATTTTCAGATTACAACACCCAAGTCCATTTAAATACCTGGAAACCCTTCCCAAGAAGGATGGTTACAGACAAGGCCAGACTGTGAAGACTAAAATTCATGCTTAACTTTTCTATGCCCAGAACCTTGCAAACATCCACAAGCTTCAAGATCATCCAGGAAAGTATGACTTCACCAAATGAACTAAATAAAGCACCAAGGGGCAATCTTGGAGAGAAAGAGATAGATGACTTTTCCGAGAATTCAAAGTAGCTGTTTTAAGGAAACTCAGTGAAATTCAAAATAACGCAGAGAAGGAATTCAGAATTTTATCAGACAAATTTAACAAAGAGATTGAAATAATTGAAAAGAATCCAGCAGAAATTCATGAGTTGAAAAATACAATTGATATACCGAAGATGACATCAGAGTCTCTTAACATCAAGGAGAACAAAGAATTAGTAAACTTAAAGACAGGTTATTTAAAAACTACATGGTCAGAGGATACAAAAATAAAAATAAGAAGAATTAAGTATACCTACAAGATCTAGAAAATACCCTCCAAAGGGAAAATTTAAGTGTTATTGGCCTTAAAGAGGCGGCAAAGAAAGCGATTGTGGTAGAAAGCTTATTTAGAGGAATAATAACAGAGAACTTCTTGAAACTAGAAAAATATACCAATATTCAAGTACAAGACAGTTATAAAACATCAAACAAAAAGAAGGCTACCTCAAGGCATTTAATAATCAAACTCCCAAAGGTCAAGGATAAACAAAGGATCCTAAAGGTAGAAAGAAAAAAGAAACAAATACAATGCAATGGAGCTCCAATACATGTGGCAGCAGACTTTTCAGTGGAAACCTTATAGGACAGAAAAGAGTGACATGATATATTTAAACTGCCGAAGGGAAAAAAAAAATTATCCAAGAAAAGTATATCCAGTTAAAATATCCTTTAAACATGAAGCAGTAATAAAGACTTCCCTAAACAAACAAAAGCTAAAGGGATTTCATCAACACCACACCTGTCCTACAAGAAATGTGAAAGAAATTGAAAGAAAGAGACTTTAATGAGCAATAAGAAATCATCTAAAGGTGCAAAACTCACTGGTAATAGTAAATACACGGAAAAACACAGAATATTATAACACTGTAATTGTGATGTGTAAACTACTCATATTTTAAGAAGAAAGATTAAAAGATCAACCAATAAAAAGTAACTACAACAAATTTTTAAGACCTAGAAAATATAAGATATAAATAGAAACAATGAAAATTGTAAAAGCAGGAGGAAGAGGTTAAAGTGTAGGTTTTATTAGTTTTCCCTTTGCTTGTTTGTTACTTTGTATGTTTGTTTATGCAATCAGTGTTAGGTCATCACTAGTTTAAAGTAAAGACTTATAGGATATGATTTACAGGTCTCATTGCAACATCAAATCAAAAAACATACAAAAGATACGCAAAAATACAAAGAAGCAAAAAATTAAAACATACCAGCAGAGAAAATAATCTTCACTAAAAGAAAGACAGGGATAAAGTAAACAAGAGTAGACAACAAAACAACCCAGAAGATGAGTAATGAAATGGCAGGCATAAGTCCTTACTTATCAATAATCATATTGAATGTAAATGGAATTACTATTCAATCAAAAGACAAAGACTGGCTGAATGAAAAAAAAAAAAAAAAAAAAAAAAAACACGGGAGACCCAGCATTCTGGTGCTTGTGAGAAATATACTTCACTTATAAATATACATATATACTAAAAACCAAGGGATGGAAAAAAGATAGTCCATGCCATTGGAAACCAAAAAAGAGCAGGGGTAGCTATACTTACATCACACAAAATAGATTTTAAGACAGAAACTATAAAAGAGACAAAGGTCATTACATAATGACAAAAGAGTAAATTCCGCAATAAGATATAATAATTATAAATATATGTGCACCAAACACTGGAGCACCCATGTATACAAACATACATATAAATTCTTATTAGAGCTACAGAGTTAAGTTAACCCCAGTACAATAATAGCTGGAGGCTTCAACACCCCACTTTCAGCAGTGAACAGAAAATCAACAAAGAAACTTCAGACTTAATCTTCACTATAGAGCAAATGGACCTAATAGATATTTACAAAACATTTTATTTACCAGCTGCAGAATACACATTCGTTTTCTCTGAACATGGATAATTCTCAATGATAGACCATGTTTTAGATACAAAAAGAGTCTTAATTCAAAAAAGAGAAATTATATCAAATATGTTCTCTGATAATGATAACATAAAACTAGAAATCAATGACAAGAGCAATTTTGGATACTGTACAAACACATAGAAATTAAACAATATTCTGGTGAATGACAAGTGAGTCAATAAAGAAATTAAGGAGAATTTTCTTTAAACACCTTTGGACAAAGATAATGGAAATGAAACATATCAAAACCTATGGTATACAGTGAAAGCAGTACCATGAGGAAAGAATATAGCTATAAGCACCTATATCAAAAAAGTAGAAAAACTACAAGTAAATAACCAAATGATGCACCTTAAAAAACCAGGAATGCAAGAGTAATTGAATCCTAAAATTAGAAGAAGAAAATACAGATTAGAGTAGAAATAAATAAAAATAAATTGAAAAAAAATATAAAAGATCAATGAAACAAAAAGTTTTTTTTTTGAAAACATAAATAGAATTGACAAATCTTAAGCCAGAGTACCCAAGAAAAAAAGAGAGAAGGCTACAAATCAGGGATGAAAAAGGAGACATTACAACTGATACCACAGAAATTCAAAGGATAATTGGGGTCATTATGAACAACTATAGAGTAATAAATTGAAAAACCTAAATGAAATGGATAAAATTCCTTGATACATAAAATCTACTGTATTAGTTCATCTTCACACTGCTATAAAGACATACCGGAGACAGTAATTTATGAAGGAAAGAGGTTTAATGGACTCACAGTTTCACATGGCTGGAGAGGCCTCACAATCATGATGGAAGGTAAAGAAGGAGCAACGGGACATTTAACATGGCAGCAGGCAAGAGAGTGTGTGTGCAGGGAAACTGTCCTTTATGAAACCATCAGATCTTGTGAGACTTAATCACTATCATGAGAACAGCATAAGAAAACTCAGCCACATGATTCAATTACCGCCCACCAGGTCCCTCCCATGACACATGGGGTGTATAGCAGGTACAATTCAAGATGAGATTTGGGTGTATATATAGCCAAATCATATCACTCCTCCCCTGGCCACTCTCAAGTCTAATGTCCTCACATTTCAAAATGAATTATGCCTTTCTAACAGTCCATCAACCCATTCCATCATTAACCCAAAGTCCAAGACCAAAGTCTCATTTGAGATAGGGCAAATCCCTTCCACCTATGAGCTTCTAAAATCAAAAGCACTTATGAGCTTGTAAAATCAAAAGATAAGTAATAGATACAATGACAGTACAGGCATTGGATAAATACACCTGTTCCCAATGGAAAAAAATCGCCAAAATTAAGGGGCTATAGGCCCCATGGAGGTCTGAAATGTAGCAGGGCAGTCAAATCTTAAAACTCCAAAATAATCTCCTTTGACTCCATGTCTCACATCCAGGTCACTCTGATGCAAGAGGTGGGTTCCCACAGCCCTGGGCAGCTTCCCCCTGTGGCTTTGCAAGGTCAAGCCTCCGTCCCAGCTGCTTTCATGGGCTGGCACTGAGTATCTGCAGCTTTTTCAGGTGCATAGCGCAAGCTGTTGGTGAATCTACCATTCTGAGGCCTGAAGGATGGTGGCCCTCTTCTCACAGCTCCATTAGGAAGTGCCCCAGTGGCGACTTTGTGTGGTGACTCCCACACAACATTTTCCTTCTGCACTGACCTAGCAGAGGTTCTCCATGAGGGCGCTGCACCTGCAGGAAACCTCTGCCTGGAAATCTAGGCATTTTACACATCCTCTGAAATCTAGGCAGAGGTTCCCAAATATCAATTCTTGACTTCTGTACACCCTCAGGCTCAACACAACATAGAAGTTGCCAAGGCTTGGGGCTTACACCCTCTGAAGTCACCACTGGAGCTGTATCTTGGCCCATTTTAGCCATGGTTTGAGCAGCTCCGATGCATAGCACCAAGTCCCTAGGCTGCACACAGCAGAGAGTCCCTAGGCCTGGCCCACAATACCATTTTCTTCCTTCTAGGCCTCTGGGCCTCTGATGGGAGGGGTTGCCTTGAAGCTCTATGACATGCCCTGGAGACATTTTGCCTGTTGTCTGGTGATTAACATTGGCTCCTCATTACTTGTGCAAATTTCTGTGGGCAGTTTAAATTTCTCCCCAGAAAATAGATTTTTCTTTTGTATTGTATTGTTAGGCTATACATTTTTCAAACACATATGCTCTGCTTCCTCTTGAACATTTTGCTGCTTAGAAATTTCTTCTGCCACATACCCTACATTATCTCTTTCAAGTTCAAAGTTCCACAGATCTCCAGGACAGGGGCAAAATGCCACCAGTCTCTTTGCATAGCAAGAGTGACCTTTGCTTCAGTTCCCAACAAGTTCCCCAAATCCATCTGAGACAAACTCAGCATGGACTTTATTGTACATATCACTATCAGCATTTTGGTCAAAGCCATTTACCATGTCTCTAGAAAGTTCCAAACTTTCCCACATTTTCCTGTCTTCTTCTGAGCCCTCCAAAGTGTTCCAACCTCAGCCTGTTGCCCACATTTTCAGGTATCTTTATAGCAGTACCCTACTCTATTAGTACCAATTTACTCTATTAGTTCCTTCTCACACTGCTATAAAACTGGGTAATTTATAAAGGAAAGAGGTTTTATGGACTCATAGTTCCACATGGCTGAGGAGGCCTCAAAATTGTAGCAGAAGGCAGAGGAGAAACAAAGTCACATCTTACATGATGGTAGGCAAGAAAGAATGTGCAGAGGAACTGTCCTTTATAAAACCATCAAATCTCATGAGACTTATTCACTGTCAGGAGAACAGCATGGGAATACCCACCCCCGTGATTGAATTACCTCCTACCAGGTCCCTCCCACAACATGTGGGGATTATAGGAGTTACAATTCAAGATGAGATTTGGGTGGGGACACAGCCAAATCATATCACCTACTATGACTGAACCAGGAAGAAATCCAAAACCTGAACAGACAAATAACAAGTAATGAGATTGAAGCTATAATAAAAAGTCTCACAATAAAGAAAAGTCTGAAACCTGATAATTTTACTGCTAAATTTTACCAAGCATTTAGAGAACTAATAACATTCCTACTCAAACTACTTTGAAGAAATAGAGGAGGAGGGAATACTTCAAAAACTCATGCTACAACACATGCCAGTATTACACTGTTGTCAAAACCAGATAAAGACACATCACAAAAAGAAAACTACAGGCCAATATTTCTGATGAATATAGATGCAAAAATCTTCAATAACATATTAGCAAACTGAATGCAGCAACACACTAAAAAGATCATTGAATATGACCAAGTGAGATTAATCCCAGGGATGCAAGGATGGTTCAATATATGCAAGTCAATCAATATGATACATCCTATCAACAGAATGAAGGATAAAACCATATCATCATTTCAACTGATGCTGAAAAAGTATTTGATAAAATTCAGCACCCTTCATAATAAAAACCCTCGAAAACCTGGTTATAGAAGGAATATACATCAATGTAATAAAAGCCACATATGCCAGACTCACAGCTAGTATTATACTGAATAAGGAAAAACTAAATGTCTTTCCTCTAAGATACAGAACATAAAAACAATGCCTACTTTCATCATTGCTATTCAACATAATACTTGGTGCCCTATATAGAGAAATTAGACAAGATAAGACAATAAAGAGTATCCAAATTGGAAAGGAAGAAATCAAATCATTCTTTTTAGAAGATGATATGATCTTATATTTGGAAATACCTAAAGAGCCCACAAAAAACTATTAGAACCTGAAGTTGGTATAGTTATAAGATTGAAAAAAAATACATACAAAACTCAATAGTATTTCTATATGCCAACAGCAAACAATCTGAAAAAGAAATCCAGAAAGTAATCTAATTTACAATAGCTAAAAATGAAATAAAATACATAGGAATTAACCAAGAAATGGCAGATCTCTACAACTATAACTATAAAATATTGATAATTGAAGAGGACTGTATTAGTCCATTCTCACACTGCTATGAAAAAATTTCCAACACTGGGTAATTCAGAAAAGAAAGAGATTTAATTGACTCACAATTCCACAGTGCTGGGGAGGCCTCAGGACAATTACAACCATGGTGGAAGGAGAAGCAAACACATCCTTTTTCACATGGTGGCAGAAAAGGGAAGAAGGAGCAAGGGGTGAAAAGCCACTTATAAAATCATCAGATTTCGTGAGAACTCACTATCATGAGAACAGCATGGAGGTAATCACTCCCATGATTCAATTACCTCCTACTACTTCCCTTCCATGACACATGGGGATTATGGGAACTACAATTCAAGATGAGATTTGGGTGGGGACACAATGAAACCATATCAAGGACATACACAAAAAAATAAAAGGATACTCCATGTTCATGTTCATCTTGATTGGAAGCATCAAGATTGTTAAAATGTCAATACTACCTAAAGCAAACCATAGATTCAATTGAATCCCTATCAATCAAAATATCAATGATATTCTTCACAGAAATACGAAAAACAACTCTAAAATTCATAAGAAACTACAAAAAACCCACAATAGCTAAAGCTATCCTCAGCAAAACTGACAAAACTGGAGAAATTACGTTAGCTGACTTCACATTATACTATGGAACTACAGTAACCAAAATAGCATGGTACTAGAATAAAAACAGACACAAAAACCAATGGAACAGAATGGAGAATCCAGAAACAAATCCATACATTTACAGTGAACTTATTTGCAACAAAGCAGCCAAGAACATACATGAGAGAAAGAACAGGCTCTTCAATAAATGGTACTGGGAAAACTGGATATGCAGAAGAATAAAACTAGACCCTTACATCTAATTTTATGAAAACAAATTAAAGACGTAAATATAAGACTGCAGACTATGAAACCACTAAATGAAAACAATGAGGAGAACTCACTAGGACATTGGACTTGGCAAATATTTTTTTGAGTAGTACCTCACAAGCACTGGGAACCAAAGCAAAAATGAACAAATGGAATACATCAGGGTAAAAAGCTTAAACAAAGCAAAGAAAACAATCAACAAAGTGTAAAGACAAACCACAGAATGAAAGAAAATATCTAAAAAATAGCCTTACAAAGAGTTAGTAACCAGAACATATAAGAAGTTCAAATAGCTCTGTAGAAAAAATCTAATAATCTAATTTAAAAATGGGCACAAGATCTGAGTAGACATTTCTCAAAAGAAGACATACAAATGGCAATCAGGTATCTGAGAAAGTGCTTAACATCTTTGATCATCAGAGAAATGAAAATCAAAACTGTAATGAGCTGTTACCTTATCCTAGTTTAAATGACTTTTATCCAAAAGACAGGCAATAACAAATGCTAGTGAGGATACAGAGAAAGAGAACCCTCATACACTGTTGGTGGGAATGTAAATAAGTACAGCCACTATGAAGAACAGTACAGTGGTTCCTCAAAAAACTAAAAATAGTGCTGCCTTATGATCCAGCAATCCCACTTCTAGGTATATACCTGCCCCACCTCCCTGCAAAAAAAAAAAAAAAATTACATATATATATATATATATTCAAGAGGTATATGCATTCTTATGTTTATTGCAGCACTATTCATAGTAGCCAAGATTTGGAAGCAACCTGAAGGTCCATCATCAGATACAGAATGGATAAAGAAAACGTGGTACATATACACAATGGAATACTATTCAACCATAAGAGAGAATAAGATACCGTCATTTGCAACAACACAGATGGAACTGGGGGTCACTGTTAAGCAACATAAGCCAGGCACAGAAAAGCAATCATTGCATGCTCTCACTTATGTATGGAAGTTAAAAATTGAAACAATTATACTTATGGAGATAGAGAGTAGAAGAACGGTTACCAGAGGCTGGATTAGTAAATGGGTACAAAAGAAAGTAGAATGAATAAGATCTAGTATTTAACAGTACAACAGGGTGACTAGAGTAAACAATAATTTATTATACATTTTAAATAAACAGTGTAATTGGAAATTTTTTGTGACATAAAGAACGGATAAATGCTTTAGGTGATGGGTACGCCATTTACACTGATGTGGTAATTATGCATTGTATGCCTATATCAAAATTCTTATGTATTCCATTAATATATACATCTACTATGTACCAACAAAAATTAACAAATAAGTATACATTGACTTAAAATTTAAAAAATGAAGGCACAAAATATTTAATTTGTCTAATAAATATAACTAAAAGATACTTTTTTAAAAAAGTAATGATAACATTACTGCATTGGGTGATTTCAGCATACAGGTAAATAAAATACACGGTAGCAGCATCCTAAAATATGGGAGGGAGGCACTGAAATTGTTCTCTTTCATGGCACTTCACTAATGTGAAGTGGTACAGTGTTATTTGATGGTAAAATTAAATTAGTAAAATATGTATATTGAAAACTTCAGGGTAACACCTATGTTTTAAATAGTATGGTTTATCTATGCTAAGATAAAACTAAATGGTCTTACACCTTATACAAAAATTATTTCAAGATGAGTTGAAGACTTAAATGTTAGACCTAAAACCATAAAAACCCTATAAGAAAACCTAGGCAATACCATTCAGGACATAGGCATGGGCGAGGACTTCATGTCTAAAATACCAAAAGCAATGGCAACAAAAGTCAAAATAGACAAATGGGATCTAATTAAACTAAAGAGCTTCTGTGCAGCAAAAGAAACTACCATCAGAGTGAATAGGCAACCTACAGAATGGGAGAAAATTTTTACAATCTACCCATCTGACAAAGGGCTAATATCCAGAATCTACAAAGAACTTAAACAAATTTACAAGAAAAAATCAAACAACCCCATCAAAAAGTGAGCAAAGGACATGAACAAACACTTCTCAAAAGAAGACATTTACGCAGCCAACAGACATATGAAAAAATGCTCATCATCACTGGCCATGAGAGAAATGCAAATCCAAACACCACAATGAGATATCATCTCACACCAGTTAGAATGGCGATCATTAAGATGTCAGGAAACAACAGGTGTTGGAAAGGATGTGGAGAAATAGGAACACTTTTACACCATTGGTGGGACTGTAAACTATTTCAATCATTGTGGAAGACAGTGTGGCAATTACTCAAGGATCTAGAACTATAAATACCATTTGACCCAGTCATCCCATTACTGGGTATATACCCAAAAGATTATGAATCACGCTGCTATAAACACACACGCACACGTATGTTTATTGTGGCACTATTCACAATACCAAAGACTTGGAACCAACCCAAATGTCCATAGACTGGATTAAGAAAATGTGGTGCATATACACCATGAAATACTATGCAGCCATAAAAAAGGACAAGTTCATGTCCTTTGTAGGGACATGGATGAAGCCGGAAACCATCATTCTCAGCAAACTATCACAAGGACAAAAAACCAAACACTGCATGTTCTCACTCTTAGGTGGGAATTGAGAACACTTGGACACAGGAAGGGGAACATCACACACCAGGGCCTGTCATGGCATTGGGGAATGGGGGAGGGATAGCATTAGGAGATATACCTAATGTAAATGATGAGTTAATGAGTGCAGCACACCAACATGGCACATGTATACATATGTAACAAACCTGCACGTTGTGCACATGTACCCTAGAACTAAAAGTATAATTTAATAAAATGACAAAAGAAAAAAACTAAATGATAAGAAATGCTCAATCAAAATCAGAAAAGGGGGAGGTCCAAAATACACATTTAATAAATGGAAAACATTACAAATATAGATGATATTAATCCAATTATATCAATACTCATTTTATTTGGAAATGATATTGATTAAAATCAGTCATTGTCAGAGTAGATGAAACAAACAAATGACACCAAAATGTTGTCTACAAGAATCCCACTTTAACTATAAACACACAGATAGATTAAAAGTAAAGAGAAGAATAAAGATATATCAGGCTAACATTAATCAAAATAAAGCTATACTAGCTATATTAATTTCAAACAAACCATGTTTTTGAAGAAGGAAAATGACAAAAAAAGAGAGAGAGAGACATTACGTAGTGATAAAGGAGTCAATAAGAAATAGCAATCTTATGAACCTATGAGATACTGGGGAAATCATTTCCACCCACCTGTGCATTAGTAATACAGGTTACTTTGGTTCAAAAAATGTATTTTTGCATATATAAATTTATGTATTTATTTTTATTTTTAAAATTTAAATTGTGATTGACAAATAACAATTATATATATTTATGAGATACAATGCGATACTTTAATATATACTTACAATGTGGAATGGTTAAATCAGTGTGATTAATAAATAGATCACCTCATACATTCTTTTGTGGTAAAGCATTTAAAATTGACTCGGCAGTTACACGTATACAATGCATTATTTATCATAGTCACTATTCTGTGAAATAGATGGATAAAGCTTTTTTCTCCTGTTTAACTAAACCTTTGTACCCTTTGATCAACATTTCCCTTTTCCCCCTCCACCTGTCTCATGCAGCCTCTAGTAACCACTATTTTACTCTGTACTTCTATGAGCTCAACTCTTTAAAATTCCATACAAAAGTGAGATCATGTGGTATTTGTCTTTCTGTGACTGACTTATTTCACTTAGCACTACGTCCTCCAGATTGATCTATGATGTCACAAACAACAGGATCCCCCCTGTCACTTTAAAGCTGAATAGTATTCCATTGTGTCAATACATCACATTATGTTTATTTATTTATCTGATGGTGAACATTGAGGTTGCTGTCATATCTTAGCTATTGTGAATACGGAAAAATGAACGGGGAGTCCAGAACTCTCTTCTACATGTTGGTTTTACTTCCTTTGGATACATACCCAGTAGGATTGCTGGATTAGAGAGTAGTTCCATTTTTAGTTTTCTGAGGAACCCCCATATTGTTTTCCATAATGGTTGCATTTAAACTTATTTGTCTATCATAGTTACCTATTGTATAGATTATTCAATATTGATTCAAAGAGTTAAAATATCAGGACCTTAAGCCAAGTTTTTATTTTCCAAGTCCTTCTTTCTTTCTGCTTTTCCATTTTGTGTTTTCTTTTAACATTAGATGGACGATTGCACCTATTCTGTTAGGATAATAACAACAATGACAAAAAAATATAACAATTGTTACCATTATTATCATCATATAAATCTATATTTAGTCTTATCTCTCAGCCCATGTCACTTGGAAGGAGACTGAATGAATAATGTTTGTGTATTTTTTTTCACATGAAGCAATATTAAAGGTACATATTACCTTGTTTCCAATAAGAGATCTTTCCCTAGTTAGTTTCTCACTGGACTCATCTTAAAAGAAATATAGGAAAGTATAGTATTGAGGAAACCTGATTTTTTTAGGTCTTTTTCCCTTAGGAAATAAATGCAATAAGTCCCAGATGAATGAACAGAACCAGGCATAAAATTCCTGCTGTCAATCTGAAAAAATGGAAAGCAGGCTTATTCGTATTTTCTGAAGTTTTCATTTTCTTCCAAGAAATGTTGTTAATAGCTCATAATGTGACAGATGAAAATGATTTATATTATAATTGTCAGTACTAACATAAAACCTCTCAAGGCCCATAGAAACAGAATAAATTGTATTATTTTCACGGTATCATTGTGGGCATTTATGCAATCTATTTGAGCTGTGCATTTGCAAGATTAAAATATATTAACAATTCATAATTTGTATTTAGTGCCTGCAATGTGCCAGAAACCGTGCTAAGGGCAGTGAAATGGGGAATGGTGTCTTCCCACCAACTAGGTCTTAGTACCTCGTTGTCCGCTAATCTGGACATTTAGTATCTGCTTATAGAATAAAAGTTCAGGTCACCACATCAGCCTACAACAATAATAACTGGCATTATTATTGAAACTGACCTGGTTTCACACTTAATCTAAGCCCTTTTGCAATACATCATTGCGTCAAGTCTTTGTATCAACCCGTCACATGAAGACATGAAGATAAAAGGAGTTTAACTTTGTTAAAACTATTGAGTGTACAAAAAATAAATAAAAAGAACATTTTGTCTGCTTTTGTTTTGTTTGTTTTCTAATGCCAGACCAAGCTACTGTAGAAGAGACAAGAGGATACTGCTGACCCTGCCTCACAGAAAACACCAAGGCCAAAGTCAAACTGTGTGCCCCTGTTTCTGTCTAACTCTGTGTATCTTCCCATTGACCCTTTCATATTAAAGACCACCTCTTACAACAGCAGTGGTGACACAGTGATGGAAACTTGGAGTAATAGAGTGTGATAGATTCAATGGTCATAACCAAAAGTAACATTTATTAAGCACTTATTATACTCAGTGCACTGTGCATAGTACTTTATGTTGGTTTACTTGTATTCTTTCCTATGGCCCATAGCTCAGTAAGTAGGCATCATTATTCCAGGCTGAACAGTGGTGGAACTGAGGCCCAGATAGGGTAAATAATTAGTGCAAGTCCACACAACAAAGAAGTATACAGGTTTTGGCCAGTGTAGACTGTCTCCAAAGTGGTGCTCTTCCGACTTACTCTGATACTAACGTATGTATTGGAATTGAATTTGGATGCTAGCTATTCTGAGTTAGTCTCATATTTACAAGTATAAAGCTTTGCACAGCCCCCAGTGAGACTGTTCCTACTTTAGATGTGAAGCACAAGTGGGATCACCAGGACAATGAGACATAAACCCAGGGTGCTCACACTGGTACAATAACTCACTAGAATGAAAAGTGCTATACTTATGATTAGATTACTGTAAAGGATACAAATCAGGATGAGCCAAATGAAGAGGTATATAGAGTGAGGTCTGAGAGGGTCCTCAATACAGAGCTTCTGTGCCCTCTCCCCATGGAATTAGTTTGCATCACCCTGCTAGCACATCAATGTGTTCAACAGCCAAGAAGCTCCACTGAGTCTTAGTATCCAGAGTTTTATTGGGGTTTCATTAAATAGGCATACTTGGTTGTATAAATTGTCATATAATTGAACTAATTCTCCAGTTGTCCTACCCTTTATGGTGGTCAGACTGGGTCAAATCCCTCATTCTTTAATGGCACGGTTGGTGTTTTTAATGGTAGGCTCTCATCCTGATTCATTCTCTTATCATAAATTCAGGTGTGGCTCACAGTACTCATGAATAACAAAACAACTCTTACTACTCAGGAAATTCCAAGGATTTAGTCTCCCTTTGAGAAAACGGGAAAAAACCAAAGTATTTATTACACAACACTACTTTTCATGCGTACTTCATAACTGAAACAGAGACTCATCCTCCTCCACAACAGCCTCCTTTTTAAAACATTAGAGTTATCAAGCTTTAGTGAGATTCTCATAATCACTCTGCAAGGTTGGCAGGGTCATTTTCACCAATTAATGTAAAGAAACTGACCCTGTTTGTTCACTTTCTGTTTGGATTCTTGTGTGTAGGAAAAGTGTGGGTGGCTAGAGAGAAAAGTGTGTCAGAAAGGGTAATGGAGGCTTTTTTCACTCTTAAGCTATCGTGCTTTGCCCTTATAGGATTGCATTTCCTGGGACCCCCCCAGGCTACCCTAACTGTAGCAACCAGCCTGAAGCCTATAGGATGGGAAGCACTGCATGTGGGAAAGAGATGTCCAATGGGCTATGAGTATGTGGCTCTTTCAGCAGCTTTCTTTATCATATACTCTGGCAGGGAAGGCAGACATAGGCTACGATAACACTTGATGTTAGTGATGATCAAAACCTTTAAGTTTATTCTTACGAAATCCCAGACCCTGCCTGTTCCCTGACATATGCTTTGAGGATAATAATAATTTTACTACTCCTACTGCAACTAGTACTTCTAGTTAATTCTATTAAGTATCCGCTATGTAACAGTCACTGTTCTTAGTGCTTCATTAACTAATTTAATTCTCTAAACCATGCAATAATAAAAGTAGTATTTTAGTCTCAGATTACAAAATATAGTTACTCAGAGGTTTACCATCTTGCCAAAGCTTGAACATGTAGTAAATATTGACTCACGTGTCACACTCCAGGGTTTTCTTTTGACCACCATGGGCTCTATGCCCATCGTCTGGTAACCTCTATAGAGAGTATCATGGTGTATGTTGCTGTATTTTAATTTGTTGGATCCTACTTGTCCCACCTGGCTGTAAATTTCTTAAAAATTGATAGGCTGAAATCTTTCTTTCTTTATTTTAATATTATTTTACAAATGTGCTAATACAAGATTTATCGAGCACTTCTTGTCAGCCAGTGCTCTAAGTAGCACAGATACAGCGATGATTAAAAGAGACAAAATGCTTATAGAACAGCAAGGAGGCCAATATAAAGCTTGAGTAGAGCCAGCAAGAGAGGCCATGTGAAGGTGGAGAGAGAGGGAGGCAGGGGCCAGATCATAGAAGCATTTATAGATTGTGACATGGACTTTGGGGTTTATTCCAAGTGCCATAAGAAACCACTGAGTCTTCTGGGCAAATATTTAGCAATATAGTTTGGATCTGTGTCTTCACCCAAATCTCATGTCAAGGTGTAATCCCCAGTGTTGGAAGTGGGGTATGGTGAGAAGTGATTGGATCATGGGGGTGGATTTCCCTTTGCTGTTCTAGTGATAGAGTTCGCATAAGACCTGGTTGTTTAAAAGCGTATAGCATTTCTTTCTACCTCTCTCTTTCTCCTGCTCCAGGCTTGTAAGAGGTGCCTGTCGACCCTTTGCCTTCTACCATGATTGTAAGTTTCCTGAGGCCTCCCCAGCCATGCTTTCTGTTCAGCCTGTGGAATTGTGAGCCAATTAAACCTCTTTTTTCCATAACTTACCCCGTCTCAGGTATTTCTTTATGGCAGTGGGAGAATGGACTAAGACATTTGGCATCATCAAATGTCCTTGTGTACTCTGCAGAATAGACAATAAGGGGCCATGTGGGAATGGGAGGTGATAGGCCCTTAACTGGTTAATGCTATAGCCAGGTGGCAGGTGATGGCGACCAGGTAGAGATGGAAGTGATAAAAAGGGTCTGACTTTGGGATATACACAATTGGGAAGGCAGAAATGACAAAGTTGCTTTATGGTTCAGATGTAGGGAACAAGAGAAAGGAAGAAATCAAATTAACTATTGGCCTGAATTACTGAATGAATGAATGATAGCAGATCAATGAAGATGTGAGCAGTGGCATTAGTCTTTTTGGAGTCCATGGTATAGGCATCCTGGAATCATCACTTTAAAGTAGTTTCAGGTATTGAAACTTAACTCTCAATCACTACTTATAAGCTCATTGACTGTAGAAAAGTGAATTGCCATGGCTGAGCTTCAGCTTTTTCCGACAATGAATTGAGAACAGCAAAAATAAAGACAATTGTACCTTAATAGAATCTGTGTGCGACTTGCTGGGAATTATAAGAACATTAACGGTGAAGTAACTGGGAAAGGAAGGCAAGGTATGCCCTTGATCCAATATTCTGTGTAGGGAGAAAAAAGAGCAAGGTCATAGGCAAATGGTATAAAAAATGTGTGTGTGCCCACTGCATTTGCTAAAGAGCCATACTGGGCCAAGTAGTATGCTCCACGCCTGAGAGGTTAAGTTGGGTACTGGTGTTGGGAGTGGGGATTGACTTAGGAGGTGAATGACGGCGTCCAGAGGCTGTCAACTGACAGCTGAGATAATGGAACATTGAATGAAATCATCAAAGCTGAAACCGAGACTGTCTCCTGTCTTTCTGGGGGGTGGCCCTACTGAACACATTGGTGGCAGAATGCCCACTGTGTGGTTAGAGTATTTCAGTGAGGACTGTAAATTCTTTGGTGACTGGGATTTCTGGGCCAATCTCAGGCAGGGTTAAAGAGTATGTGTGAAAACACCTTGTTATGATAACAACAGCTTTTTCTTATTGAACAAGAGCACCATGCCAGGAATGGCTTGCCCTCACTATCTAAAAATTCTCTAGAGATCCCTCAGGGTAAGTTTCATGATTCTCCATGATTCTCATTTTACAATAGGTAATCTGAAGCTAAAAGAGGTTAAGCCAATTTGCCCTAGATCACAGGACTTCTACCTGTAGAAGACAAGGTTCTAACTCGGGCATGTTTGGCTTCCAAGACCTACTTTTTCATTTCACCACACTGCCTCTTGGCTATTGTACACATGTTATATTTTATCATTGTACTCCGGACTTCCCAGGCTGTCCCACCTTATCATCTCTCTCCTAATCACCCGTCTGGAAACCAAGCTGCTCAGTTTAATGAAACACAGGCCACTGTGATGTGAGGCAGACTCGGGGGCCCTAAGGATGAGATGAGGCTCCAATTTCTGCAACAGAGGATGTGGGAACCAACCTTCCTCATTAATCATGTGATGTCAGAGATTCCACAACCTCACCTACTTCAGAGCCAAATAAATTCCAAACACAGTTATCTCCACCAAGAGCAATTAGCAAGACACACATTTAATATTGGGGAAGCAAGTCAATGTCAGGGGTGAGCTGTCTGCAAGACTTTGCTTTTTCCTGCTTTTGGACATGTAGAGGGGAGGCCTGTCCTCCCACGGAGGGCTTGGAAAGATACAGATTTCCTTTCTCTGCAGGGTCTGTACTCTTTCTTTGCAACTGGCCTGCTGCCAGGAATGCTAATCTGATTTCTCAGGCAAACTAATCCTATTTCTCCCTCAGGTGCAAACTTCCCCTCTCTAATCATTCTCCTCTTTGCACCTTTAATTAACAAGCTGCTGTGATCAAGCAATCAAACCTTTTAAGCTCACATTATTATTACATTTTAAATACTGATGAAAGTACATATACAGTAAGGTGTTGGTGTTCTTTTCCCTCTGCACAGGCTTGGCTCCCTTAATGCATAGGGTGGGGAAGCAACTTTGATTTCGGGGAGATACACATGGATTTTGAACATTTTCATAATTCAGATATCAGTTTAAATCTTTCCTTCTGTTTCCAGTAACCCACTTTCCAAATGGCAAACAGTAAAAATTCCAGTATTTTTTATTCCAGGAGCCATAATCATATAGACATTTTTTTTTAGCACTTGGCAGTTTACAAAGCTCTCACCATTATTAACTCAAGGTTCTGACTGCTGCTTCTCTCTCCAGGCTCATCTTGTACCCTTCTCCTCTCTTTATCACTCACTTGCTCTCTACGCATCACCCGGCCCCATGGTTCCTCTTTCAGGTCCTTGAATGAGCCATTTTATCTCTACCACAGGAATTTTGCTGCTCCTTCCACATGGAAGTCTCCTACCCCCACTCCCTGCATTTTCCCCAACCCTTTCATCTAGGCACCTTATAATTACTCTACAGATTTTACTTCAAACTTTCCTTCCCCAGGAAGTTTTCTTTGACCTCCCAACAAATCAGATTCCTTTGCTCTGCGTGATTCTTTTGGCCTAGGATTTCCACCACAGCAATTATCTCAGTTGCAATCACATACTCTATGTATTTCATATACTTTGAGTGGTTGTTTAATTAACGCCTGTTGCACATACTAGATTCTAACCTCTGGAGAGGGTGATGTTGGTTGTTCTTGTTATCATTTTATTCATGGCACATAGCACAGTGTCCTACATATTGTGGATACTCAATATTTATTCACTAAACAATCTTGTTCAATAGGAAACCCATTATGTGCATCTGCAGATGCAGAAATTGAGGCTTAGAAAGGTAATGGAACTTGCTAGACTTCTCTTTGTTAGTCAGTGTTACATACTGTCAGCAAATACAAACCATAGTTTGCTAACACACACACACACACACACATGCACACACCACACTTTCCTTGATATGAGGGTGAATAAGGAATGTTCTAATTATTTTGCACTCTGTGTGTAGAAAAAATGTGGAACTCTATGTTGTACATTACTGATTGCAAGTTTATTGAAAATTTGGGATGAAACTCTGATCTCCAATGCTCTGAAACACCACATTTGTGTGCCAGTGATTATCATATTGTCTCTGGACAGCAGACTCATCATTTTATACTGTGCTTTGTGATGCTGGGGCTATGACTTGGCCAACTAAACTTCTGTTTTGAAAATTGGCTTATTTTTATCATCTGCCAATAAAGACTTCTGCAGGAAGACCAGAAGAAAGTGGAGAAAATGGAGGTGTATCCCTTCCTGTTTGCTCTATATGCCTGTTTCTGCTTCCTGTGCTTGTGAATGTCACTGGTGCGATGGTCCTTCATGAAGAGGTGAGCAGTTTATTTAAATTTACAGTGTTTCTATCACTCATGAAACAAGCCACATTACCTACCCCTAGAGATACCAGCACTAGCTGGCCAGCATACCTTAGCAACTGTCTCATTCCCAGATCTATGACTCCTCCTCTAAGTTTCTAAGTTTTAATAATTTTGACTTTTTATTTTTGTTCCTGTTTTTTTTTTTTTTTTCTTTCCACATACTCAAAACCTGGTTAACAATCAGTATATATATATTTTCTCTTTTAAAATAACTGGCATGATTTCTATCACCCCTTTAGATCCTGACTGATAATATTGATATGAATAAAGTCTATCACAAAAAGTTGTTGGGATAATTAAATAATAATGTGTAAAAAACGTTTTCTACATAACAAAGGGTTATGTAGTTGCACTTGTTCATTGTTATCCTGAAGACTAAGATCTAGTCATTGCATGTGTGACTCCAGATATTAGAACTGTAATTATTTTGTCAATGCTACTGGGAGGCATATTTGCTTCCAGCATAAAAATAAAAGTTGTATTCATAGCTGTTCATAAATTAAGATGATTATATGATGTCATGATTTTCCAACCAGGGAAGGAATTCCAGGCAAAGCTGGTTATACTTCCATATTTTCTTTGCATATTGCATGTGAACTATGTGTGTGAGTCTGTGTGTCTGTCTGTATGTGTCTGTGTTCATTAATTCAGTCAAAAGGTAGCTATTTAATACCTACGGTGTGTATGTCTTAGTCCATTAAGTATGGTTATAACAAAATACACATCAATGGGTAGTGTAATAAAAAAGATTATTGGCTTACAATTCTGGTAGCTGGAAAGTTCAAAATTGGGCATCTGCATCTAGCTTGGTCCTCACGATTATTTGACTCATGGCAGAAAGTGGAAGGGGAGTTGGCATGTGCAAAGAAATCATGTGGTGAGAGAGCAAGGAAAAGAGAGAAAACAAGGAAGCTAGATTCTTTTTAACAACTGTCAGGAGAGCATTAATCTATTTATGAGAAATCTGCCCCCATAACTCCAACACCTCCCATTAGGCCCCATCTCTCAACACCACGAAATTGGGGATCAAACTTCAACATAAGTTTAGGCAGGAACAATGAAACCATAGTGATATATTACTGTATAAGGCACTTAAAATAGTGAACAGGACAAAAGCAGCTTACATTTTACTAACAGAGATAAAACAAAATGCCAGTTGAATATAATAAAATAGATTGAGGGACATTGTAGAGGTAGATATATATTGTTATGAGACTATATAGAGGAAGCAACCTACCCCCAAAATGTGTAAAATTTAGCCAAGAAAAGAAACTTTGTGTTCAGGGAATTAATAATGTCAACTGAAGAATCAGGTGGTTTACGAATTTGGAGTGGAGAGTTTTATTTCGTACAAGAAGTTGCGTCCTACAGGCTGGCCAACTTGCAGGCTGGGAGGCATAGCCTCTGGTAGAAACTGAAAGCACTTTGAAAAGAAAAGATGAGACAGGAATTTACATAGAATGGGTTGGCTAAGTGTACACATTCCCCAGGTTACAGGAGGAGCTATGATCTTCACAAAGCAGGGGCACATGCACATAGTAAACAAACAGTGATGTGACATATGTCCCATATTCACTCTGGGTTGGAGACTTAACAATTAAATGCATTAAAATTATGCTTTATATGTCAAAAGGTGAAGCAGAGGATACAGAGGCATCCTGCGTGCAGCCCATTTAAACCAGCCAGCACTAGTCCACAGCTCGTGGTCTTTTCTCAGAAGGTAATGCTGACAGGTGTTCGTCAAAACCACAAAAAAGGAAGAGGGAATGGAACGGATCACGAGGTCAGGAGATCGAGACCATCCTGGCTAACATGGTGAAACCCCGTCTCTACTAAAAATCCAAAAACAAAAACAAAAAAAACAAAAAACTAGCCGGGCGAGGTGGCGGGCGCCTGTAGTCCCAGCTACTCGGGAGGCTGAGGCAGGAGAATGGCGTAAACCCGGGAGGCGGAGCTTGCAGTGAGCTGAGATCCGGCGGCTGCACTCCAGCCTGGGCGATAGAGCGAGACTCTGTCTCAAAAACAAACAAACAAACAAACAAACAAAACAAAACAAAAAAACTGCTTTGTGTTTAACCCTTAGAAAAAATAGACATTTTTGGTCTATTTTTGGTCTATGGTGGCTAGTGAAGAAGTTGGTATAACAAGGCATGTCAGATTGTCCGCGTGAGTCCCCCTTGGCCAAGAGGAGGGTCTCTTCTTCTGTTTGGGAGGCTTAGGATTTTATTTTTATTTCTTAAGAATAAACGATTACACGTGGATGTAGTGGGTTTGGGGTTGATGAGTTGGGGACAAGAGAAGATTGGCTAAGTGAGTACATGAGATATTAAAGAGGAATCAGAATGTGAAATAGAGAAAAAACCAAGGTTCTGTACTTCCTGTATTTACTTCTCTATTTCTAATGTGCTTGGTTGGATTCCAATATGCCTTATGACTAAGTGTGCCCAGATTGTGGCAATGAGAAAGATGTGCATATATGCATCCTAATTGAGCATATCAGAGTTTGACTTGTATTTCTGTAGAAAACAACTATTCTAACCTTTCTATTTCAGCTTTTCCTCTTACTACAAGGATTAGGTAGAAATTGCATAATCAGATATGAAAGTATACAAGATTGGCTGAGACAGCCCCTATCTTGAGAAAAGGTATCTATGATAATTCCAAATGTCTAGTTGAGGCAACTGAAGTTTGGAGGGGTTCTATGGATTGCCTTTGGTTAGCCAAATAATTCAGATGCAAATTCTGGTGTTAATATATTTTTCACAATATTATAGTGCGGGATTGCATGCTTGTTTTTCAAAACATTTTAAATTATTTTTGTAAGATTTTCAGACTTTCATTTCAATGTAGAATCTTTGTGTTTCGTATCTCATTTTTGTTATTAAGAGTTCATTATTTTTCTGATTTTGCTGAAAAGCACAGACGAATTTCAGGTTGAGGAAACATAGCTTGGTTACCACTTGTGCTTAACACATCTAGACTGTTGAAAGTAAAAGTAAACAATCATATTTGAGGATCTGCTCTGATTTTCTAAGGCAGGGCAACCCCTTGCAGTTAGCAGGCTTTAGCAGGTAAGGCTAAACAGAAGTTCGTTAAGTGGTAGAATAAGGTGACTAAAGAAATATCCAAGATATAATTTAGACATTTCTAGAAAAACAGAAATATGAAATTATTACATTTTCACCCTTATTTAAATATTCAAGTAAATATACAATTTACATCTTTAACCCATACCTGAAGCAATTTCTGTCTTTGCGTCCTACCAAATTTTTAAAGTCTTTTGCTCTTTTGATTAACTCAAGAATGACAGTGATCTCAAAGTGATATCTTTTCACCTATGTGTGGTTGTGGGTTAGAAGAAAATCATATCAAACAACATTTTCACCTTTCTTGCTATTGTTTGCTGCTTTCAAAAAGTCTTAAAATATATCCACTGGGGGCAAATAAATATGCGCTTTGGTGCAAAAGTAATTGTGGTTTTCGTCTAGAAAGTAATGACAAAAAACATAACTACTTTTGCACCAACCTAATAGTCACTTTTTTTGGTCACTGCTATCTGAAGGGTTAAATCGCAAATGACAGTCAGTATCAAAAAAGTTGAACATTAGACAATGGAGTGTGTTCCAACAGGCAGGCGGAGATCAACTGGGAAATCCTGAGTTGATAATGCCCAGGGCAATACAGGCAGTTGCTAGAAGCATGGTTCTTGTACAGGGGCTAGACTCTAGCCAAAGGCAGGGGTTGTAATGGCAAGAGGAATATTCTGATGTTAGGGAGAACTGATTAAAGATTTGGATATATGCAGTAACAAGGCAAAAGTCAGGTAATCTAAATGGGGCATGGAGCCAATCAAGTGTTATGAGTGGCATCAAATGGTCTCTCCCAGAGCATGAGACCAGAGTGCTTTAAAAAGCCCTCATGCCCTCTATCAAGGCTTATCTTAGAAAGCAGGAAAGGGTCATGTCTCAACGAAGAAATCACGTAGTTGCACCTCTAGAGAAAGAAATAAGCTGAGACAGGAAATCAAAAACTGAATAGAGCTGTGCTAATGTTAGTCAAGAATAAGGTTAAATAGGGCAGTAGATACTGTTCAGCAAGGAGAGCTCCAATAAACTGACTTAAATTTATGATATACACCTAAAATAAACACACACAAACACATGCACACATAATACATACATATATAGCATATACAGATACAAATATGCATATATAATACATACATAGAGCATACACATACAAATACACACCTAATACATACACATATACATATTTACACATAAAAATAGATATTCACATAGCTGGGCATACACATGGACCTATATACGCATGTGCATGTACACATATGTATTCACGTGCATATACACACATGTACGCACACATACTTATGAGCACATATATACATATATTTAGTAACATCAAAGATGGTTTTGCAAATCTAGTGACATTTACCTAATTTTCTATGGCTTACAGGTGCTGTCAGATACATTATCTCATTTACTCAGACAATTTGGATTAAGCTCCTTTGGTGTTGTAGTTACCAAATCCTCTTTCATAGGGATATGGAATAAATCTAGCATGAAGCTGGTCAACCTGACCAGTGCCAAGGGCAACTTCAGTTACAGGTTATAAGGAGTGAACAGGGAAACAAATCTGTTCTAGGACAAAGAACATATTATTGTGCCAGAAAAGTCAAATATGTCTCTGGGTGCAAAGAAGGAAAGCGTGATCCAAAAAGAGAGAGTGATCATAAGAGAGATGGAGAAGGAAACAGCTAAAAACAATAAAACAGGCTAGAGAGAGATTATTTATGTCATGTCTTGTCCTAAGCTGGGGCCCTTTTGAGCCACATAGTGTCCTATTTTATGGGTGGCCAGCTACAAAATTTGTGTGTGCACGGATGAGAGTTAAAGGTCCAAAGTTTGAAGCATACAGTGTTTCTCATCATTTATCATAAGTAGGAATAGGGTTTTGTAATCTCAGTTTCACATTGGAATCAGCTACATGAGTCAAAAGTGACATACACAATTTCAAATACCTCTAATTTTGAGCCAAATCCTATTAGAATTTGAGGTTTAAGAAACTTTCTTTGAAATGAAAAGTGGTGGACAGCCTCCTTTTTAAGTCAATTACAGCAAGGTGCTCTTCCATTGAAGCTGAGGAAAGACGAAGATATATCATGCTTAGAAATAGTCAAGGCTCATTAACTATTGAAACCTGTATTACTGGTAAAATGCACACTGTACATCATCAGACCAAAATAAATATTCTTCCTGGGAACTAGATTGGATCAATCATTTATTGGGAAACATGAGTCATTTTGAAGAAAAAGAAGTCACTTCTCAGCTAACACCCATACTTCATTAGCTGAATGTAACAATGGAATTATATGAGCTTTCAAAGTTGAGCAGGCTGTCAGGGGAGCACCTCTCCAAATTTCCCATTTTTAACAAGCAAGGGAACTCAATTCCAGAAATGTCAGGTAATCTACCTTACATAACACAATAGGTTAGTAGAGTATCTCAGACTACAGTCCAATTATTTATTCTAATTTTAAGCCAACTGCTTCTCATAATTAATGTGAGGAAAAGAGAACATCTTTGCAATTTTTCTTAGAGCTCAGGATCATTAACTTACTTAAGTCTCATAAAATTAGTCATAGAAAATATCTTCATCAGTCATTTATACACAGCTTAGGGTTTATTCAAGACCAAAATTTAACCATGGATGGATATATCTCCAGTGGGAGGCTGCATTGTTTTTATTGATAATAAATATCCCACTTCCCTCCAGCTACTTCCCTATGGAACTTTCACACACAGGACAACTGCATTTTATGCCACTAAATGTTGTTTGTACCAGGCTCACCTTTCGCTAGCCCTGTGACTATCAGCAAGTCCACTTCTTAAAGATTCTGTTTTCTTGTCAATCAAATGAAGTTTCTCACCTTTTCTAACTTCTTTAAAAGATTGTTGTAAATAGCAAACAACAAGATGAGGTGAAAACACACCATAGCTTTCAGCTCCATAGTTTTATAAAAATAGTTTCAATGCATATATTTACCAAAAATTACATCAATGCAAGAGACTGCAGAAGAAAAGAACATTATTTACTATTGAATTTAGGTTAGAAATTACAATAGCATAACATTGGAAACTCAAAGATACACGTGGGTGAAGGATACTATATATATTATAATATATGTTATCTAGAAAATATATAGTATAATATATAATATATGTGATATTTAATATGTGTAATAATATATATTATATATAAATATGCTATAATGTACAACATATTATATTTATATAATATATAATATATACTTTATATTATATATATTTATATATTATGCAAACACATGGGTGAAGGGTCTAATACATATATTATAATATATATTACATTAATCCAAATTGTTTGAGTAAATGAGATAATATATCAGACAACACGTGTAAACTATAGAGTATTAGGTAAATGTTACTAGATTTGCAAAACCACCTTTGATGTTACTAAATATATGTATATATGTGTTCATGAGCATATATGTGTGCATTGTGTGCATACATGTGTATATGCACATGAATACATATGTGCACATGCACATGCATATATACGTACATGTGTATGCACATATATCTGTATATGCCCAGCTATGTGTATGTCTACTTTTATGTGTAAATATGTGTGTATGTGTATGTATTATGCATATAATGTATAATATATTATATATAATATATAATACCCTTCACTCATGTGTTTTTATAATATATATGTGTGTATACATATTATGGGTATACATATTTCACCATATATATGTATGTATTTTTGTGTGTGTGTATTGTGTGTGTGTGTGTGTGTGTGTGTGTGTATTTGAGCTCACAAAGAAGCCAGGAAGCTTTTTTTTCTTTCAAAATCTTTGTCTGGAACAGTTTAGGAGTTTTAAATCTAGTAGGACAAACAAATCAAGTGTATTGAAATAAGAATGTAACCTAAGCAAAATGCTTGTGAAAGCCCAGAGGACTTATTAATTAACACAAAAGACAAAGGAAGTCTTCACATAGGAGGTGACATTTTAAATGTCTTCAAGATACCGGACAATAAAAATACGAAAGATCTTTCAAAGCTGTGTGAACAGATGGTATAAAAACAAAAAGGAATACAAATTTCTTAGCAATCAATCTGTTACGTCTAGAGTTGTGGATGCTGAAACAGACACAATGTGAAAGGAGACTAAACGGAGGTTTTGGGTACAAAACGTATTAAGGTACAGGAACTATATTAATAAAGTGACTCTGGTATATAATTATTAAATAGTTATACATATATTAGTGATCCATGCCCAACTCTTCTTTTACGGGTATGGGAGTGTGATTCTTAAAATATGGATACCATTGAGATTATGGCTTTAATATTCTCATGCAGGAATTTAACTGCAGGGATAAGGATCTGAAGTTTATTCTTCAGCAGAATGAAGCAGAGCAATTTCCTCTTTTGAATCGGGACTAATGTGCTCGTTGAAGTCTAAGTTTACATTCATCCTTTGATGTCAAAATCATGACTCATTCTGAAGCATATTGTCCACTGGATAGTATTATGTCTCCTTTATGAGGTCCTGCACTATTTCAGCCATTTAACAAGATGACACTCCTCAATTTCACATTCTCTACATTTCCTGAGCACCTGCTCTGTGACAGGCACTCTGTTGCATTTTGGGTACATAGAGTTGAATATGAGAATGAGAGTTTTGTCTCACTATCTTCAGTCTTGCAGAGGATGCAGCTATAGGAACACATAAACCCAGCATTTATTTTCAGTCTACAAACAGGAAATGTGAGAAGTCTTTCTTGGTAGAGAAGGAAGCCAGGTGCTTGAGTCAGCTGAGAGAAGGACTAAGAGAATCTGCGCAGGGCAGGAACGCTAGGTACTTGAGTGGAAGCGCTGGTCAGGCATGGTCGAATCCCTTGCCAGGTTAATACAGGAAAGGAAAAAAAAAATCTAAGTGGATCCCATACCAGAGAAAGTGCATGTGAGTAAGAGGTGGATGTGGTACATGTTTCAAGTGCCAAAAACAAGTTTAACGTGGGGATTAGAGAGGGCTACACTTGGTATACAGTGGTTCTCACAGATGTACTGTGATGCTCTGAGCCTTTACTTCTCTACAGGTATGTTCCTCTGAGTTCAGCATCTGATAGCCCCTTTTATCACATGTTTTAATAATTAGATGCCAGGAAAAATTTAAGTAGGCGTGTTTCTTCCTGATAATCAGAATTATGTAGCTTTCTGTCTTTTACTCTTTGCCATGGTAACAGGAAGTGTAGAGACTAATTTGGTGCTTCACTAGTCCTCTTGGTTATCATATTCCATTCTTTGTTTTCCACAGATCTAATTTCTATTTCTATTTTATTTGGTTTATGCATCATATTAGAGCATGGCTGGAGATAGTTTCCCCATCCTCTCTTTGCCACACCCATATGTGTACACACACACACACACACACACACACACACACACACACAGAGTAGGGCTCTTTTCTAAACTTCTACACTGGATGCCTTATTATTTCCAACAGACTTTAGAAGAAGTGATTGAAGCAGAAGAGGGCACTCTATTATTTATGCCTTTGCATACTTACTTAAATGTTCATTAAATGACTGCCAAGCTCCTAAATTCCAGGCATTGAATTAGGACTGGGACACAAGGATTAATGGGAAAATTTTCTTGCTATCTCATAATGAACAGTTGACCAGACCAGAGAAAATAGACCTATTTACTAATCACTGAAATATGATGGAATTTGTACAAAAGGAGGTATAGAACCGAGAAAGGAACTCGCCATTTTTGAACAATCCAGTTGGTTGTTCTATAACCACTATTTTAGGTCAAGTTAAACCTGAGCTTTATTAGGTAGATACTATTCATTTCATTTTACTAATAAGGGTGACAATAGTTTAGGTAAATGATCTTATAGATATAAACTTTGTGTGTGTGTGTGTGTGTGTGTGTGTGTGTGTGTGTGTGAGAGAGAGAGAGAGAGAGAGAGATCAAGAGCATATTCAAACTTGAATCTTCCTGATGTCAAGGGTAATTTTCTTTATTTTCCTGAGTTAGGCCAGACTTCAAGAAGGAAGATACTATAGATTTTTGTTCTTTACAGAATATGAGTTTTACCCTCTAGCCAATGACTTACAGAGTCTCTTTAACCTTAGCTAAATTAAGTAAACATTTCAGTATTAGCATCCTTGTCTCCAACATGGAAACAGTACCCAGAGATTTGTTGTGAAGATTATATGTGGTAATGTATGCAAAATGTTTAGTAGTGTACTTACCTCTTGGGGAGTGCTCAATAAATAACACTTCAAACAATAACTTATTAAATAAAATGAACTCAACAGGCAAAGGAAGATAAAAGTAATCAGGAAAAAAATAACTTAAATAACTGCAAGATATGGTAGCTATTCTAGGAAATTTTTTTAAAGATAAAGAAAATCCTCAAGGAAGTGACATGCAATATACAATCACTAGTTGAGTTCACAATGTTTTTTCCAAGTTAATCTAAATTACAAATCAAAATTTGTTCAAGAGAAAAGAGATTTGTGTTGCATGTATTAGACAGGGATGTGATTTCAGGAAGCAGTTATTTTGTAGGGAGATTGATCTTTTTAAACAATTGTCATCATTGGCCTCCCTGACTCTAATCTTTCCAACCCCTAATTTATCACTTCCACACTGAAATGAAATCAACCTTTGCATTGTCAAATTGTTTTACAGTGCTTTCTAGAACTATCATCAGTTCCCTATTATTGACCTTATACAATTAAACAATTGTATCATTCATCCAAGGCCTCTCAAAATGTGAAATCAATACGCTCTTCCAGTCTTGTTTAAGAACATTGTTTGCCATAGACCATGATCACCAGAAGTCCAGGGGTTAATTGGCATTCTCTGATTTTCAAGTTTGAGTTTTATAACCCAAGATGTTTCTTACTCAAAACATCTTCTTCACTGATTTGCTGTGGCACAATCAGGTCCTGCCTAGAGACAGTGCAGGTTTAACTGCAGGCGGTCAAGTCGCCCTCAGAGCTTGCTTCACCATCTCCTCCTTGCTTTTTGGGTCCACTCTCTCTGCCACCCTCAGACCCTCAGAGCCTGGACTGGCTCCAGTAGTCCTTTGAAAGTAAAAGAGAAATTCATACACATTGTGTATCTTACATATGCCAAGCTCTGATCTAGGGACTTTTGTAAATGACAACGTTTTCAAAATTAGAATAAGTCCCTGAGTGAGGAATTACTACTTTAATCATGGCAGGTGAGAAAACAGGTGCTGAAAGGTCAAATTCATAGTGTTGTCGATTACTATTCAGTGATAGAGATGAAATTGATATTTAAAGTAATTTTACTCTTAAAAAGATCTTAGCACGTTTGATCTGCTCACTCAGATGCCATACATTCAAAAAATATCTTTTGAGCTCCTAGAAAATGGACAAATACTATTTGTCCATATTGAGAATCTCCAAGAGAAGTAAGTGGAGGAAACCAGATACTGAAGTGTAAAGTATTCTAGGATGACCTGGTGGAGATATTCAGAGAGTTATTGTCACAAAGAGCAAGAGACTGATGTCAAGTCATTTTTCTTAATGGCTCCCCACTTTGCAAACCCTCATGAGGTCTCACACTCTCAATGACTAGGCCTCCTCTTCTCCTCCACAGAATGGATGAGCAGTAAGAGTCCTTGCCTTTCAAACGCAGGTTCAAAAGGTGGCCGGTTTTTATACCTCATGCTCAGTTGGAGCCACATCCTATGCATTTACTCCGTGTCTCTCCAGATACTAGATTTGCATATGTAAATTTGTATTCTTTTGATGAAATCATAACTGAGGATTCTTCTTTCACAGAAATATAGGCCACTTTTATAATGTTTAATGCAACACATCAGGAATTTAATCTGTGTCCTCCACAGAGCATGTTAAAATACAACCAAATTATAATGTCCTTGGAACACAATGTATTGGATTTCAAGATAAAGCAGATTATTATAAATATTAATATTTTCACATTGGTAGAATGAAATATTAAACTATTTCGAACAAGAATTTTGATGTGTAAATTAAATTTTTGTTAGTATTTCCAGCATTGTAGAATCGAGGAGCTGGGTGACAGGGTGATTACTTAAAGGTTACAGCTTATCTCATCAAGTTGCTGATACATTAAATTTTAGTCTTTTCTGAGGAATTATGTAGAGAGAACATTTCTCCAAGTAAAACACGAGAAGCCAATGATCAACTAAGATGGATGACATTTGTTTATAAGTTCCCCTATTTTTCATGTTTTAGAACAGAATTCTCTCTATCTTTGATTGCTCAATACTGAAGGAAACTTTGTAGTTGTTTATGATTTTGAAAAAACAATGGAGTTGACCAGGCATGGTGGCTCATGCTTGTAATCCCAGCACTTTGGGAGGCCGAGGCGGGTGGATCATGAGGTCAGGAGATGGAGACCATCCTGGCTAACATGGTGAAACCCTGTCTCTACTAAAAATACCAAAATTAGCTGGGCGTGGTGGCGGGCACCTGTAGTCCCAACTACTTGGGAGGCTGAGGCAGGAGAATGGAGTGAACCCGGGAGGCAGAGCTTGCAGTGAGCCGAGATCGCCCCACTACCCTCCAGTCTGACAGACACAGCGAGGCTCCGTTTCAAAAAAAAAAAAAAATGGAGTTAGTAGTTTATTATAATTAGCATAGCTTCCAACTCAAAATGTGACTTCAAGTATGCATTGGACTGAATAATTCAAGTGGGAACAGTGGCACCCTCAATATAAACGTCCTGAAAAACCCAGGGTACATCCTCTGCTGTTGTACCATGCCAAGTGTAAAGAAATTAGAGGGGGAAGAACCCACAGGGTTACAGTATTAATATCCTGGCTTTGCCACTCACATGCTATGTTAACCTTGGACAAATCAGTTTTACTTAAAAGAAGACAAAGAGACTTTCTAATGTAATTCACGAGATTGTTTTAACAATCTGGTAAGACACAGAGAAGACTGCATCAACTAAAACATAAAATCTAGCAGGATACAAAATATCAGACATTCCTTGTGGAAAGAGTATTTACAAATCAAAGTAACCATTGAAGTCTCAACAACATATTTTTAAAAACGTGTTTCCTTATAGTAAGTTTTATATTTTATCACCAGAAGAGTAATAGCCTGTTTCATACAGTTTGTCTATTTAAAATTCAGTCCTTTTTCCAAAGTCAGTCCACTTTTACAAAAATGCATTTGAGTTGGTTTTAATTAAAAATAGGTTTTGTATTTGTCTGTCTCTGCACCGAATGAATAATTATTTTTAATTAAAAATCAAGAAATGCAATGTACTTTAAACTTTGTTATCTTTTCCAAATTTGGCTAGTATGTTGATTCTTAATTAATTCAGATAATAATTTTAGCAGACTCTAAACAACTTATTAAAACAAATAATTATTTTTTGTGTTTGTTTTGTATCAGGCCAGCCTTTATTTTAGATGCTACAAAAGGCTCATTGTTGAATACCACTTTTTGAATATCAACTTTTTCTGTGCGTGATTTTTTTTTTCCCACAGAAACCTCAGTGCTGATTTTGACTCAGTATTTCTCATTTTCTCAATATAATGCATGAGATTAAAAATAAAAGCATATTACATTAAAAAAGGAAACAAAGGAAATGCACAGAATACTGATTGCCAGAAGCAAGGATAATTAAATGCATGTATGTAACTATATTTTATATCTGCATAGAAATAATCTGTAACACTGGAGGAAGATAGGTAAACACTTTCTTCAGTCTCTTACCATAACCTAAAGTCATAGGATTCGTATCACAGTAAACAGAGGAGTTTCTTGTTTCTCAGGTTCTGCTACTAACAGATACCCCATGCTCTTCATTAATCTACAGAATTTCTCTCTCATTAAATGAGGACTTTACAATAAAGACCCAAAGCTTAGGACTAGGACTATATAGATTGGTGATGCTGCATTGCTTCTCTAGGGAGGAGGATCCCCAAAGGAAAAACATAGCAGATGAAGACCAGGCAAGAATAACTGTACATTTAGGTATATTCCCATTGACTAATATTGAAAATAAATGAGAGAGTGAAGTTGGAAGTGCATGTCGTGTTAAGCAGGGCAACCCTGGACACAAGCTTGGTATGCATGGAGTTCAAGCAAAAGACAAGGCTCGGTGTGCTCTTCTTCAGAGCCAAGTGAGGAATTCTCACCAGTACGCAATACCCATGACAGAGACTGAACACAGTACATTGGCTGAAAAATCTCCTCTGACTTCTCCCTTTGTCATGACCAAAACATCAATAAATTCCATAGACACTATCTTCACAGCATGCGCTGAATCCCGCCTCCTACCAACCATTCTGAAGGGTTGCCACTGTCATCTCTTGCATTTGTCTCCAAATGCTTGTGCTAAACCTACTCCTGCCATCCACGATCTTTGTAAACCACTATGATCTTTCGGAACTCCAAGTTAATCGTGGCATACTTAAAATCCTACTTAAGACGCTCTCATGACTTACCATAGCAAATAGCATGATATTCAAATTTCTTACAGTATTTGCCTGCAATGCCTTTCAGGACCCGCTCTTGGCTCTGACCACGTGTCTCATCAATCCCCTTATTATGTCTTCTTCTCTAGCCACCACCGACCTTATCATTCACTCTTTAAAATATCAGCTCTTTTCTTCCTCAGGGCACTTGTTCCCAATGTTTTTGAGCTAGATATCTCTATGTTACCTCCCAACATTTCTTTAGGATCTCAGCTTAATTGCAGTTCATCAGAGGCCTCCCAAGTACACACTATATAAAGTCCCTCATGCTCACCAAATCCACTGTTTTCTCCTGGAATGTGTAGGGGTGAGGATCTCATTTTAATTGTGATAAGCATCTGATCAGAATTATTATTCTGATTTTATTACTTTGACTTATTGTTTGTCTTTCCCAAGATAAAATGAAGTGCATGAAAGTTTACAGCTATTACATACGCTGGATGGATTTTTCCACTTATCATTAAATAACAGACTTTCTGTATTCATTTATATTAGTATAATAATACAATTTTTATAGTTAATTTATTTAACTTAATATTTATCTAGAATATTTCTCCATCTATTCAATCGTCTTGTGAGGTTTTTGATAATATCTATGTCAAATAAAAATATAGCTAGATTTTTTAAAGCTTTTCTGAAAATTTCTAGTTTTAACAAGGGAATTTAATCTGTCTAGAGTTACTGAAATTAAATATATACTAGACTTTTTGCCTTATTATTTAATTTTAATGATCATTTTACTTATAATTTGTTAGTTTCAAGCTTTCTATGAGATTACTGGAAATTTTTCTCTCTAAAATTCTGTAAGATGTATATATATATATTTTGCTTTAAAAGCTGTGCACAAATGTTAGCTGAACAGCTTTATTTGACTCTAATTCACATACCATACACATTACCCTTTCAGGGTGTGTAATTCAATGGCTCTTATTATATATTCAGAGTTGTGTTTACATTTTCATTATTCCAAAAAGCAACCCCATATTCCTTAACCATCATGCCCTTATACCACTCCACCCCACACCCCCAGCCTTGGACAACCACTAATCTTTTCATCTCTATGTTCTGCTGTTCTGTACATTTCATATAAATGGAATCAAATGATATTTGATTCATTTATCACTTCTTTCACTTAACTAATTTAAACTGTTTAACACGCAGGCAACTACAAACATGAGAATGTAGTAATCCCTATGTTAACTAGTGTTTAATTATAGTACTATATCCCAGCAGCTAAGACGTGGGCTCAAAGCCAGAATTTTAGGATTGAATTTTGTACCCTTCCACTTGCTTACATGCTTTCTTTTTTTTTTTTTTTGAGACGGAGTCTCGCTCTGTCGCCCGGGCTGGAGTGCAATGGCCAGATGTCAGCTCGCTGCAAGCTCCGCCTCCCGGGTTTACACCATTCTTCTGCCTCAGCCTCCCGAGGAGCTGGGACCACAGGCGCCCGCCACCTCGCCCGGCTCGTTTTTTGTATTTTTTAGTAGAGACGGGGTTCACCATGTTAGCCAGGATGGTCTCGATCTCCTGACCTCGTGATCCGCCCGTCTCGGCCTCCTAGAGTGCTGGGATTACAGGCTTGAGCCACGGCGCCCGGCCACATGCTTTCTTTAGGTAATGGCTTAAGCTTTGTTTTCTTTTTAAAAATATGCATATGATATAAAGATAATGATAGTAATCATAACCATTGTGTGGTTATAAGAATTAAAATAGTTCATACATGTTACTGCAATGCCAAAGAGTAAGCACTCAATAAATGTTAATTTCTCTAGAACTAACGGAATAAAAGAAACAAAAAGTATCTACTACCACCAGCGCCAGACCCATATCACTACAGGCAATATTTATTTGGATATCCGAATGCATATGGAGATTGACTGGCTCAGCATTGCTTTGAGATCCCATTTTCTTTGCCTGTGTTCAATTTTCTCCTTGTTTATGTTAATCTTCAGTGCTCTTATTACCTATAGACTCCTGTTTTTATTTTCCAGGTTTTAAATATTCATTATTTCATCTTCAGGATTTGCCTTTACCCCAATTTTTTTCTGGAATTCTTATTAGATATTTGCTGGACTTTCTATCTCCTAAGTATCTTTATTTTTGAGAGATATATGTGTGTGTGTGTGTGTGTGTGTGTGTGTGTGTGTATGTGTGTGTGTGTGTGTGTGTATGTGTGTGTGTGTGTGTATGTATGTGTGTGTGTGTGTGTGTGTGTGTGTGTGTGTATGTTCCAACTCTTTATTTTACTTTGGCCTCATTCTGGCTAATTTTTGCATTTTTTTTAGATCTCATTTCTAATTTAGTAAATCGTTCTTCAGCTGTGTCACTTACATTGTTCTAACTGTGCTTGTAAAGGTTCTTTGTCAATGATCATATTTTAATTTTAGCATATATATTTAGTTCTCTAAATTATGTTTTTCTTAAGACTTAACTGCTCCGTACTTTGTGTTCGATGTTGGCTTATTTCTGGAAAAAATTTAAATGTACTCATTTAAATTTATTTTTCGGTTTTACCTCCAGTTCTTTTAATAAAAAAATTTATCTTGTTTTCTGACTTGCTAATTCTTCTTAATGATTATGTTAATAACTATTATTCAACTAGTAATGGTGAGCTTAATTGAGGAGTGAGATTTACTGCTTTAAAACACAAAGATAACCCTAAAGAAGCATTGGAAATTTTCAGAGCAGAAGGATACAGGATATAATTGCCAAGAAAGCTAACAGACAAAATGTCTCAGTCTATTGATGAAAACACCCAATATAGGCTGGTGACATTTATTATAGGGAATATAGATACAAACAAAACTGGGAGTTTAACTATTACACATATAAATAAAAATAAACTTTGTTAGCGAATAGAAATCTGACTTCAATATATTCAATAAAACCATTTTCTCATTTATTTTTATATTTATTTATTGAGGTGGAGTCTTGTTCTGTTACCCAGACTGGCGTGCATGGTGTCATCTCAGCTCACTGCAACCTCCTCCGCCAGGGTTAAAGCGATTCTCCTGCCTCAGCCTCCCTCCTGAGTAGCTGGGATTACAGGTGCCCATCACCATGCCCAGCTAATTTTTGTTATTTTTAGTAGAGATGGGGTTTCGCCATGTTGGCCAGACTGGTCTCAAACTCCTGTCCTCAGGTTATCCGCCCGCCTCAATCTCCCAAAGTGCTGGGAATACAGGCATCAGCCACCACACTCAGCCCAATAAAACTAAATTCTGAAAGCATTCAGAATTTTGCATTTGTAAGGGAATGTTTCTGAGTTAATAAAATACTTTATGATTTCATATTGTCACTCATGTGTAAGATAACTAAAATATATTCTCAAATATGCAAAAGTTCATCATTGTTACTTTTAGTGTACTGATTTTGTGAAGCGGGAAAAAACAAAAACAAAATTGATTTTTCCAGTTCAAAAATAAAACAACATAAAGAAATTAGAAAAAGTAAATCTTAGGCACGATGTTGTATTAGCTCTCCAGTACAGATCAAGCTGCAAACCTGAAACTTTATACTAAAAGTTTTGTTAAAAATGTAGAGCTAGGCCTAAATATATTTTTTTTAAATAAATCTGATTAGATGATAATTTTACTACCTGCACTTTTAAGGAATACTACAGGAAGTTCACCAAATATGTTAAATAAAACAATCCTAAAATAAGAATATAATTTCTTCATTATACACTTAATTAATACCAAAGCTTAGAGAGATTAAGAAAAATATCGAAGACAGAGAGCTAATAAATAGGAAATCAAGAATTCACGCTGTGTTATATGTGATTCCAAACCCTGTGGTTGTAAATGTAAAATAATTTATAAAGATATTATTTTTATAAACATATTTGTACATGTTTAAGATGTTCCTATTATATTAAAATATCTATTTACATGTTAAGCCACAAATATGCAATTAAGAAAACAGAAAAGATTATAGTTTCCATTCTACATCTTACTTTGGAAGAATATGAAATGGTTCATATAAAGTGTGCTCTTTAAACAAACTGAACATAAAATAAGTCAATTAAGCATTTTTCATGTGTTAAAAATATAAAACAAGTATTCATTAAAGTGTTAAAACACAAAACGTACAGATCTAAATGATCAAATATGCATTGTAACAATAAATGCGAATGAATTATATCATTTCATTAAAATAAGAAGATATTTAGATGTAGCCTATAAACTATTTTCCAATTGTATTATGTGTATTAAATATATGATTAAATATGTGGTCAAATGCAACAAAAATCATAAAGCCATACGTGTTATCATTTGAGTGAATCTAATCTACTTTATTTTGCTTTGAAATCAATTTTGTAATTGTTCTTATCCTTATACAATTTTGTTTGTGGTTTTATATTTGTTGAGTCATAGTGACAATAAACTTCATGATTTCACAAGAAGCCAGAGTTAGCCTTTAAAATAAGAGGAAGATCATGCCATCCCTTCGCTAAAATCCTGGAGTGATTTTTCATTTCCTTTGTTTTTAAAAAGTGTCAAAATGGTTTCAAAGCATCCAAGGCCATACATCATCAGGCTTTCTGATGCCTCTCAACTTGACATCCATTTCTCCTTCCCTGGTTTACTTTGCTCCAGCAGAACACCATTTTTGTTGTCTCAGTATCTTTTCCCCTGCCAACCACAAAGGTGGCTGGCACGTTCTTCCCCTGAGCTCCTGGCTGCTTACTTCCTCACCTGTTTCTCATCTTTACTCATGGGTTGCCTCCACAGTGAGACATTCCCTAGCCTTTCCATTTAAAATCTCCCCTTCTCTTGCTTGCATTCATTTTCACCTTAGCTCTAATGTATAACATATATATTATTTGTAAGTTATGTTTAGTATCTTTTTTTCCCACTAGTATATAAAATCCAGAAGTGCAAAAATTGCTGACTTTTTTTTTTTTCATTGACATATAACTCCACACCTAGAAGAGAGTCTGGCACATAATTGGCAACCCATAAATATTTTTAAAAGAATGGAAAGAAAGACAGATGCACTGGTGGATGAATGGCTTTCTACTCTGAAAACTCAAGTATGAAAATATCTAAATGGTTACCTTTTGTGTTTCAATCATAGTCTAAAAATTGATGATATGGACACAATACAAAACAAACTTAAAAAATAATGAGGGTGTATTAGTCCAATTTCACACTGTTGATAAGGATATATCTGACTGGGCAATTTGCACAAAAGTGTTTATCGGACTCACAGTTCCATGTGGCTGGGGACATCTCACAATCATGGTAGAAGGTGAGGAGGAGCAAGTCACATCTTACATGGACAGTGACAGGCATAGAGAGAGAGAGTTTGTGCAGGGGAACTCCTCTCTTTACAACCATCAGATCTAGTGAGACCCATTCACTGTCACAAGAAAAGCACGAGAAAGACCCGCCCCCATGATTCAATCACTTCCCACTGGGTCCCTCTCACAACGTGTGGGAATCATGGGAGTTACAATTCAAGATGAGATTTGGATGGGGACACAGCAAAATCATATCAGAGGGGCAGACAGACAACTGACTCTGAAGGGGAGGTCTGTAGAGCAGAGAGCTAAGCATGTTGCTTGTAGTTCTCCTTGAAGAGGTTCTTCACTTTCCTTGTTGGCTGCATTCCTATGTATGCTCTTTGTAGAAATTGTGATTGGGAGTTTATTCACGATTTGGTTCTCTGCTTGTCCGTTGTTGGTGTATAGGAATGTTTGTAATTTTTGCACATTGATTTTGTATCCTGAGACTTTGCTGAAGTTACTTATCAACTTAAGAAGTTCTGGGCTTAGACAATGGGGTTTTCTTGATATAGAATCATGCCTTCTACAAAGACAATTAGACTTCTTTTCTTCCTATTTTAATATCCTTTATTTATTTTCCTTGCTTGATTGCCCTGGCCAGAACTTCCGATATTATGTTGATTAGGAGTGGTGAGAGAGGGCATTGTTGCCTTGTGCTGGTTTTCAAGGGGAATGGTTCCAGCTTTTGCCCATTTGGTATGATATTGGCTGTGAGTTTGTCATAAATGGCTCTTATTATTTGGAAGTATGTTCCTTCAATACCTAGTTTATTGAGAGTTTTTCCCATGAAGGAATGTTGAATTTTGTCAAAGGTCTTTTCTTTATTGAGATAATCATGTGTATTTTGTCTTTAGTTCTGTTTATGTGATGAATAAGTTTAACTTGCATATGTTGAACCAGCCTTGCATGCTAGAGATGAAGCCAACTTGATCATTATGGATAAGATTTTTCATGTGCTGCTGGATTCTGTTTGCCAGTATTTCATTGAGGATTTTTGTACTGATGTTCATCAGAGATATTGGCCTGTAGTTCTTTTTTTTTTTTTTTTTTTTTGGTTGTTTCTCTGCCCAGGTTTTGGTATCAGGATAATGCTGGCCTCATAAGATAAGTTAGGGAGAAGCCCCTCCTTTTCAATTGCTTAGAACAGCTTCAGAAGAAATGGTACAAGCTCCTCTTTGCACCCCTGGTAGAATTCAGCTGTAAATCTGTCTAGTTCTGGGCTTTTCTTCTTTGGCAGGCTATTTATTACTGCCTCAATTTCAGAACTGATTATTGGTCTATTCAGGGATTCAACTTCTTCTCAGTTCAGTATTGGGAGGCTGTGTGTCTTCAGGAATTTATCAGTTTCTTCCAGATTTCCTAGTTTATTTGCATAGGAGTTATCTGTAGTATTCTCTGATGGTTGGTTGTATTTCTGTGGGGTCAGTGGTGATATCCCTTTTATCTCTTTCATTGTGTCTATTTGATTCTTCTCTCTCTCTTTTTTATTAGTCTAGCTAGTTGTCTATCTATTTCACTTTTTTTTCAAAAAAAAAATGCTAGATTCCTCAATTTTTTGAAGGTATTTTCTTGTCTCCATCTCCTTCAGCTCTGCTCTAATGTTGATTATTTCTTATCTAGCTCAAGGAAATCAGAGAAGACACAAACAAATAAAAAAAATCCATGCTCATGGATAAGAATAATTAATATCGTGAAAATGGTCATACTGCCCAAGGTAATTTGTAGATTAAATGCTATTCCCATTGAACCACCATTGACACTCTTCACAGAATTAGAAAAAATAAAAATAAAACTATTTTAAAATTCATTGGGATCGAAAAAATGCCCATATAGCAAAGACAAATCTAAGCAAAAAGAACAAAGCTGGAAGTATCATCCTACCCAACTTCAAATTATACTACAAGGCTACAGTATCCAAAACAGCATGGTACTGGTACAGAAACAGACACATAGACCAGCAGAACAGAATAGAGAACTCAGAAATAAGATCACACATCTACAACCATCTGATCTTCGACAAACTGGACAAAAACAAGCAATGGGGAAAATATTCTCTATTTAATAAATGGCACTGGGATAACTGGGTAGCCATATGCAGAAAGTCAAAACTGTACCCCTTCCATACACCTTATACAAAAATTGACTCAAGATGTACTAAGGACTTAAATGTAAAACCCAAAACTATAAAAACCCTAGAAGAAAATCTAGGCAATATGATTCAGGAATAGACATGGGTAAAGATTTCATGACAAAAACATCAAAAGCAATTGCAACAAAAGCAAAAAATGACAAATGGAATCTAATTAAACTATCAAGCCTCTGCACAGAAAAATAAACTATCATCTGAGTGAACTGACAACCTACAGAATGGGAGAAAATTTTTGTGATCTATTTATCTGACAATGGTCTAATAGCTAGAATAAAAAAAAAAACATTAAATTTATAAGAAAAAACAACCCCATTACAAAGTGGGCAAAGAACATGAACAGACATTTCTCAAAAGAAGACATTTATGCAGCCCACAAACATATGAAATAAAGCTCAACATCATTGATCATTAGAGAAATGCAAATCAAAACCAAAATGAGATACCATTTCATGCCAGTCAGAATGGTGATTATTAAAAGGCCAAGGAACAAAAGATGCTGGCAATGCTGTGGAGAAATAGGAATGCTTTTACACTTTTGGTGGGAATGCAAATTAGTTCAATTATTGTGGAAGACAGTGTGGCAATTCCTCAAAACCTAGAACCAGCAATTCCATTTGATGCAGCAATCCCATTATTGGGTACATGCCCAAAGGAATAGAAATCATTCTATTATGAAGATACATGCACAACTGTGTTCACTGCAGCACTATTCACAATAGCAAAAACATGGAATCAATCCAAATGCCCATCAGTGATAGACTGGATAAAGAAAATGTGGTCATAGACACAATGGAATACTATGCAGCCATAAAAAGGAATGAGATCATGTGATTTTTCAGGGACATGGATGGAGCTGGAAGCCATTATCCTTGGCAAACAAACACAGACACAGAAAACCAAACACCGCATGTTTTCACTTATAAGTGGGAGCTGAAAAATGAGTACTCATGGACACAGGGAGGCGAACAACACACACTGGGGCCTGTCAAAGGGGTGGTGTGGAGGGAGAGCGAGCATCAGAAAAAATAGTGAAAGGCTGTTGGGCTTCATAGCTAGGTGTTTGGTTACTAGGTGCAACCAGCCACCATAGTACATGTTTACCTATGTAACAAACCTGCACATTCTGCACATGGACCCCGGAATTTAAAATAAAAAAATGAGGTGTCTATATATGTCAGTAGGTGTTATAGTTTAGAAATTCATGAGTGTGCAGCAAGGTTTTCTTCTACTATACTGCATTAATCAAAAAAAGTCTCAGTTTTTGCCCCCATTTGATTACTCATAGACATAGAGAGCTGCAAGAAATGTGTTAACTCTAATGATACGATTCTAAGAAATACTTTTTGCTTTTGTCTATTTGGTTGGTTCATTCGTTGACAAGATGTCACCTGAAGGACACCTCCAGCATTAGAGATGATGGCAGTGACATGCCCAAGGTCAGACAGAGGATAAGCTCTAAAAGGAGATTTAAAATTAAATTTTTTGGTCTTTAGGTTTCTTGCTTGGCACAGACAAAAGAGAGATGCACAGGTGATCTTAAGTAATAATTTATAGCTTTTAGACTAATTGAAAATAAAAATAAAAATAAAATAGCCTGATAGTGGGAATCTTATTTTATTATTTGGTTTTCTAACATTCATCATCAAATTTAATTTAAATTATAATATGGCATTATTTAGTGAAAATACATGAAAATTGCAGAAAGTTAGCATAGAAAAAATAGGGAATATGAAGTAGTACAAAGGTTTTCAACTTAATTCTCTTGTGAAGTCTCTAAATATTTTGGTGGATCTTTATTTCTAGGATATATTTTCTTGTGTTTAGGAAAAATTCATATGTCACCATAATCATGTCAGTTTTTTTTTCTGTTTTGAATTTAATTCTTTAATGTTCCAATCTTGAGCCTCCAAATCTGTTGTCAACAGGTTTCCTAATACAGTGTCAGCAAAGATATTTCAGTGATGCTTCAAACTGCCTTGAATTCAGAATTGCAAGAATGTTTCTCCTGAGAATACTTGAGTTGTAGATAAAAATGATGACACCAGTAATAACAACGCTTCCTTTTACTGAAATATTACTGTGTGTCAAAAACTGTCCTAATAAGAATTTATGTTGCTATTTATCCTTCCAAACAGTTTTTTTCAAGATAATCATCATTCCTGTTTTGAAGATCAAAATATACTGGTTCAGGTAAAGTAGTAGTTTACATAACCAAACAGTAATAGATTGAGATTAGAACTAAGAACACCGGAGAGCAAAGTTCATTGTTACTACTACTACCACTACTACTAAAAATAATGCTGCTGCTGCTAATAATAATAATAATAATGATAATAAATCAAAGAAAATGGAGAATAGGTAGGGAAGATAGAAACAAACGAAGAAAGAAGCGAGAGTGCAGAAAACAAAAGGGAAGGAAACCTCACTCAAAAGACTTTTCCACTGATTTAGTCTTTTGTGTTTTTGTGAAATTGACAAAGCAAGAATCAGTGGTGGTTAGGTACTATTGGGCAGTACCACTGGTGGGTGGATGGGGTGTAAAAGTATAAAACAACATATTGAAGGCAGTTGTGAAGCTTATTCACGGATGCAGAAGGTTGCTGATGCCAGACCCATTTGTAAGTAAGCGGGAGTAGATGTGCTGAATGTGTGCAGAGCTTAAACCATCTTATTCCGTGAACTACAATGATGATATGCCACACCTATTACTAACCACTCCAAGAGCATATCAAGTGGTTGAGTCAGCATTGATTGCAGGTGTCAGTGTGGATGGCAAGAGTCGAGAGGACTCTTTAGTATACACTTATTGATGACCATGTTTGTTTAAATAGATAGATAACAGACTGTGAGCAGTGCATACTAAATGCAACATTTATATATCAGACACTGAACTTTTCACAATGTCTCCATACTGTGCTACTTTCTAGCAAACAATCTCTCAAGCACACACACACACACACACACACACACACACACACACACACACAATCTCCTTCCCGCCTCTCAAAGTATCGTACATATGAAAGGGACAAATGAATACACATGAGTGCATGGAGAAAACTTGCTATCAAGTTTCCGGAAGATGGCCATGTCATCAGCACAGAAAGCTTTAAAGTTCTCAGGAAATGGCTTTTGAGAAAAATTGTCACTGTCTTTGCAATCTTGGGATTGGGCTGCACAGACAAGTCAGCTGCAAGGAAATAGAAAGAAATATAAAAGCTGTGAGTTAAGAACTGCTGCCATCAGTCATTTAATCACGTCTGGACCGCTGGCTTCTCAATGAGGCTTGAAGTAAGCTTGTGAAGGATACAGGCTTGATTCAGAATGGATAGATGTCTCTCCTATAGCCTTGGTCAAAGGACAGTGGGCTGGGAAACAGAAGTGGTTATTAGGAGGCCTGCCTTCAACTTCACCACTAACCAACTCTCTGACCTTGGACTTGTCAGTTGATGCAAATTCCTATTCTTTCATGTGGAAACAACACAGAAGAACACTAACATCATAGAGCCTAAAATAGTGACAATGTTTAGGGCTTACTGCCCTCACTTTGTACAAGAAAGACACATAGATAATAAAGGCTACAAACGTTTGTAGAGTACCCTCCCTATTGGCACAGGAGCTATATCAAAGGGTTTATATACTTTTGCATTTGATCTTCAAAATAGAATAAAATATATATACATATGTATACACATATACATATCTGATACATAATGTATATGTATGTATATATACATTATATATATATCTACCATAGATATATACATATGTACATACATATAAATGTCTGATACTTAATTTATATATGTATGTACATATCTATGATATGTACATATATATGTATGTGTATATATATGTGTGTGTTTGTGTGTGTTTACTTTCTTACCTGTATCTTACAGATAAGGGATCAGAGCCTCAGGTCGTTTAAGAACAAGTCTGCCTGCCTGGAGAGTAAATTGTACCTACCAGGATTCCAAATAGGCCTCATAGACTCCAAAATCCCAAAGTATTCTATATATTGCATACATGAGAGATGCAGTGTCAGGTGCTGGAGTGAAGGCAGCAATGCTTTGGCAGAGCTCTCCCAACCTTCAAAATGGTGAAAAGTATGGAGAAGTAAGGAACCCTGAAACCAGTGCTGCACTAAATGTCCTTGTTTTGAACCTAGTTGTCATTCGCTAGTAGTCATTTTAAATATAATTCATAGAGCCTCTTTGATACTAACTCCTCATATGAAAAAAAATAGAGTACAAGAACTTTTATATTGTTGTAAGAATTCTACATGCAAACAAATGAAAGTGTTTTACAAAACTGAAAAATGTAATATGCAAATAGCACTTATTTTTAGTATAAGAAATAAACATCATCATAATAATAAATCAGTTTTTGCTTATGCTTCTGTTGTATTAATGATTGTTATATTTCCATTTCTATTATTAAGTATGGTTTTTATTATTTCCCAGAGAACAGGGAGAATTACAATTTTTTAAATTTAGATGTTGACATTGGCCCAGTAAACAACATATGCTAGTAAATATGTATTGAAAGTATGACATTCATACCTACATAAAAAAAGTATTAAGAAATCCTCAAAAGGTTTCATGGGAAGAGATCAACATTCAATTATAGGTAGAAGATCAGCAAGCAGAGAAGGTCTGATAACAGCCAGGTCACTTTGGCTTCCAAGGAAATTGTGCTTTTCACCTACACAAGGGTTATTTGTTATTCTTGTCTTGGCTTTGCGATCACTGGAACCATTCCACATGCCTGAGTATGTTGATCTGGATTACACTAGATTTGTAAGCTACAGCAGGAGCTTTTCAATAGCAGGGAAATCATGAGAGGGCAGTTTCCCGCTGGGTGCAAAAGGAGACAGGTGTAGCCTGAACTCTCTGGCCAAGCTGATACAAGGCCTGCATCAAAATGAATAAAGCCAGGAAAAATTCACAGAGAGAAGGACACATGTTCATTCTTGGGTATTTTGCAAAGTCAAAAGGCTTCTGGAATCTTATTCTAATCAAACCTTCTCTCTGCACTGTGACGTGATTTTTTTTTTTTTAATCTTTGAATCGCCCTCATTATTTCAGACACTTTTTTATTCATGTACTTATCAATCCAACCTCTATTTATTCATGCACTGATTCATTCATCAAGTTTTGAGCTTGCTTGATTAAGCTCTGAAAATAAATAGAAGGGAAACAAGCACAAAAACAAAAATTTAAAAAGCATGTAACTCTTATTCAGGCCCCTAAGGGCTTGCCATCTCTGTTTTCAATAAGGGCTTTATATATATTGTCAAATTTAATTCTCATAACAAATCTGGGTAGATTAAGTTTCTGAATTCAGAGTGGGATTTCCCAAACCAGGCAAATTTGAAATCTAACGATGTTCTTACAAGACACACTGGTCTTCATCTGGTGTTGAAGGTATTAGGATGTCTCTGCTTCCATTGCAATCTCTATGGTTTATTCTCAGTCCTCTTTTATCATGGGTCACAGCTGCCCATCTCAATCTTCCTGTTGTAGGCAATAGAACAACTGCAGGAGCTATGTAAATACTAGCTCATTTGGAGAAGCCTTAACCAACTTACGTCATTCCTCCTAGATGTCTGAAGGCCCGTGGTATTTCATTCAATCAATCAATATTTATAGATAACAATTATATGCTGGACACAGCTATACCCTGAGGTGATGCAAAGAAACAAATACAATCACTAGAGTTTATGTATTTATTTGGCTTATCCTGGGACTATCATTTTGGTATTATCTTCTTACTGAACCATGGTTGTCATATAAACAGCTATGCTTAATCAAAATATGAAGGGTTGTGTGGATGTGGAGAAGACATGAGTAATTTTTTTCACTTTAAGTCACCTATAGTCACAGAATCAGAGAGCTACCCGACATTTTAGAATCAAGTTGGTTTAAGGGTACCTAGTTTGGGTTCCCAGATTTGCAGGGATCATAAATATTAAAAAAGCATAATTTGTATTATTTAAGATAGTTTTTAAAGCAATGGCTAAAATACTGATGACAATAGTGAAAATAAATGTTTTCATTTTGCCTGGCACTATTATGTGCTCTTTCCTTCTCTTTCTCATTTAATATTGTCTTAGTGCATTCTCACACTGCTAATAAAGACATACCCAAGACTGGCTAACGTGTAAAGGAAAGAAGGTTAATTGACTTGCAGTTCAGCATGGCTGGGGAGGCCTCAGGAAACTTACAATTATGGTAGAATGGGAAGCAAGCATGTCCTTCTTCACATGGCAGCAGGAAGGAGAAGTGCACAATAAGAGGAAAAAAACCCTTATAAAACCATCAGGGGCTGGGCGCGGTGGCTCAAGCCTATAATCCCAGCACTTTGGGAGGCCGAGACGGGCGGATCACGAGGTCAGGAGATTGAGACGATCCTGGCTAACATGGTGAAACCGTGTCTCTACTAAAAAAATACAAAAAACTAGCCAGGCGAGGTGGCCGGTGCCTGTAGTTCCAACTACTCGGGAGGCTGAGGCAGGAGAATGGCGTGAACACGGGAGGTGGAGCTTGCAGTGAGCCAAGATCGCACCACTGCACTCCACCCTGACTCTCTCTCAAAAAACAAAACAAAACAAAAAAACCATCAGATCTCAAGAGAACTAACTCACTATCACAACAACAGGAAGACATTTTCCTGTCTTCTTCTGAGCCCTCCAAACTGTTCCAATCTTTTCCTGTTACCCAGTTCCAAAGTTGTTTCTACATTTTTTAGCAGACCTATAACAACAGCGGCATGGGGGTAAGAGCCCCCGTGATTTAATTACCTCCCACTGAGCCCCTCCATAGACACATGGGGATTATGGGAACTATGATTCAAAATGAGATCTTGCTGAGGAAACAGCCAAACCATATCAAATCTTAACACCAAACTGATGAGGTAGGAACTGTTCAAACACTGAACATATGGCTGAGTAAACTGAGGTTCAGAATGACAAGGACATGCCAAAGGTCACAAAACTACAGAGTAGGAATTAAAAGCAAGATATCGGATGTTGGTGTCTATAATTTAACTTATATGCTATATAATATACCAAATGTGTTCTGAACAGGTAACTCAAAAATGTAATAATTTTGTTCTTGAAATGGAATTATATAAACACAGTATAGTAGATCACTTATTCATCCAGAGAATTTCTCACTGACATGGCATACGATTTTAATGACATTCAGAGTATATTGTTCTTCTATTTACCAAATGATTCTGGTGGTAGAAATTTGTGAAGAAATAATCTTCTCCATTTTTGTTGAAGTTAGAAACTGAGGCCTAAAATAATTTGCACAAACTACCCAAATGCTGATGGAAATCCAGAAAGCAGCCTGCTTTTCAGATTCGTCTTTGACAGATTAACACGGTAACTATAAAACAAAATTCAAATGTTGATTTAAAGGAGACCTAATATAGTAGCCATTCTTTTACATGGATGAAGCTTCACATCTTTAATTATGAAAGGTTTCATGGAAGAAGCAGTTGAAATTACCAAAAAAAAAAAAAGTGTTGTAACCTTTAACTATATGATGAGAAGAGGGCATTATCAGCCCAAGATAATGAAATAAAATGTGGGCTTGTGTGTATAACATGTTTTCTCTCTCCTCATTCATAATTCAGTCTTCACACTTAGTTGAGTCATGATAAATGCTTATGCATTGCCCAGCTTCTCTAGATTCCTATCTAACACAGGATTTTAAAAATACTTTTGCTTTCTTGAGGCATTTAAAATTTCTAAATATGCTTCTGATGCATTTTCAGGAAACAAGCAATGTCTCCATGTCAACTGATGGAAATTTTTTTCTTTGCTCAAAGACTTAGATCCATTAGATCCAACTATCAGATATTCTGAAGTCAAAGTGTCACAATACACATAAAAGTTTGTCCTCCAGGTTTTTTTTTTTTCCTAAGAAGGAAGACCATATTTACTTATATGGGGCAATTTCATTTTTCAAAGTGAACTTTACACAAGTTTAGACTCATGTTTCTAACTATTCTGAATCTACTACCTGCTTAGGGTTAGATATTATATTACATGTGTCATTTAATCCTAAAAAGTAAACAGATAGCAAAACATAACCAGAAATATATCAATAACAACAATATAAACAATAATAAAACATTGATTTATAGTCATAATCCCCATTTTAGATGGAAAAGTGAATCCTCTTCAATTAAAAAACTAGCACGTTTTCTGAAATGTGGGTAGTGATGGGACTTTTATTCTGAGCTGTGAATGTTGATTTTATAGCCAGCGCTCTTCTCATTAACAGCACTGCTTCAATATTACATGTCAACAAATGGGAGTTACATTTCTTGAGAAAATTTTAGATGAGTTAAACTAAATAATGTATGAATTGAGGTCTCTGTAAACATCCAGAAAAAAGACTTCTTTATCCAAATATTCATTTCTCACACATTCATTTTTTTGGTCACAAATATTTCTCTAATGGCTACTTATCCCTGGTAATAGCAGACATTTTGAGATTTGAGAAATCAAAAGACAAAAGATTCACACAGACGACTGCAGGGTAGATTGGAAAAAGTATAGCTACGTAGAGAAAAAGAAATTCCAGATAAGAAAATAGCTGGGAACTCAATGGCAGTAGAGTGGGTGATGATGTGTTCAGCAGATGAAAAATCACTCAAGCCAGCTGAATTCAGGGTCCAGGAAGGACTGGGGTCCACAAAGATGAGGGGTACAAAGTGGGATTAGAGAAGTATGCATCTGTAAAAGGTTGTAGATTTTCTAGTTTTTGAAAATAAGTAAAACTTGAAAGCTGTTAGAACACTAAAAGTACTTTAAGCCTTGAGAGAGAGACCACAGCATTCTGAGTCACATATGGTTACAATTTCCGTTTCTCAGATGATAAACTTTCTTGTTTTTCTTTTTCTGTACAGCAACTACAGAGAATTAAACATCAGGAACAAAAACCTCTTGCCTTCTTAAGTAATGAAGCTTGTTAAAAATTGACTTCCCCAGATGACAGAAAAGCCATGACTATTACACCACCTATTAAAAATAGTAAATATACCTTTCCCCAAAAGGAAAACTGCCTATAGCTAATCAAATTTTTGTAATTATGCGCCAATTTTATATGAAAAAAATTTATTTTCTAAATGACATTTTCCTAAAAATTTCTAAAAATTCTAAAAAGTTCTCTGTGCCTCATTATATAAATACATCCTTCACTGCCTTACTTCAAAACACTTACTCCATTCCTTTGGAGTTTATTTTTCCGGGTGGTTCATCCTCAAACTTCACACTTGAATAAATTTTCTTTAAATTTGATGCAGACCCTTTTGATTATTTTGGGTTGACAAGTCTTAAGGCAGTATTTTTACTGGAAGAACTTTATGTATTTTTAAATTTATTTTTAACATATTTATAAATATATAATGTATTTCTAAATAACATGTATATGTGTTTAAAATATATTAATATATTTTACACCATTACATAATAAAATTATTTATATTATGATGTTGAATATTTAATATATTTGTAATAATCACTTATTTTATTAATTAAAAATATCACAATCAATTTATAAGCAATAATAAATTTTACTTTAATAACAATTAAAATTAACAATATAATAACACCAATACTATATTAATTATTAATAATATTAATATTGGTAATAATAAAAATATGATAAGCAATAGGTCAAACAATAATGTTTATAATGAATGAAAATAAAGACATAGCATAACAAAGTGTATGGCATGCATCTAAGAAAATGCTTAATGCCTATAAACACCTATGTGAATGAAGAAGAAATATCTCAAATCAATAACTTAGGTTTATACCTTAAGAAACTAGAACAGAAGACCTAACTAAGCTCATAAAGCCCAAATGGAAAGAGATAATAAAGATTAGAGTGAAAAATAAATAAAAAACAATAGAAAAATAGTAGAGAAATTCAACAAAACCAAAAGTTGGTTCTTTGGAAAGAACCAGTAACAAAACTGAAAAAACTTTATATTAAAAAAGAGAGAGGCGTCAAATTACTAAAGTGTAGAATGAAACAGTGGACCTTACTACTGATCTTACAGAAATAATAATAATAATTAAAATATTATAAAGAAATAGTGTAAACTGTTGTGTGTCGCCAAAATTGTAAAATTTAGATGACATAGACATTCCCTAGAGAGACCTAAGCTACTGAAATTGACTCAACAAGAAATAGAAAATGTGACTGGTTCTATAACAAGTAAAACAATTGAATTATTATTATTAAGGTTTATCACAAAACAGTCCTAGTCCCAAAATTGTTTCAATTATGAATTCCACTAAGTCTTTAAAGAATTTACACCAATATTTATACACTGGTTTTTTAAAAAAATCAGAGTGGAGAAAACACTTTATAACCAATTGCATAAATTTAGTATTGCTCTGGTAAAAACCAGACCAACAAATTATAAGGAAACTTCAGACAACATCCTCTATGAATAAAAAAGCAAAAATCCCCAACAAAATACTATTGAGCTGAATCTACCATATATAAAAAGAAATATATACAACATCCAGGTGAAACTTATATCAGAAATTCAAGGTTTGTTTGGCATTTGAAAATCAATGTAATATCCCGTAATAATAGAATAAAGAACAAAAACCACATGATCATCTCAATAGCTAAAGAATTAAAATTATTTCACAAATCAAACATCCTTTAAAAATAAAATACTCAACAAATTGGAATAGAAGGGAATTTCCTCAAACTGTTAAAGACCATAGCTACCTTCATACTTAATAGTGAAAGATCGAAAATTTTTTTCATCAAATTTGGAGCAAGGCAAGAATACTTGTTCTTACCACATCTATTCAACATGGTTTTAGACAGATTAGCTAGAGTAATTAGGAATAAAAATAAAATATAAAGCAGTAAGATTTAAAAGTTAAAAGTAAATCTATCTCTATTTACAGATGACATTATATTGCATAAAAAATGTAAGGAATCTACAATCAGAAACAGTAAATCACTTCAGCAAGGTTTTAGGATATAAGATCAATATAAAGAAATCAACTGTTTTTGTATACTTTGCCAATGAATCATCCAAAAATGGAAATAATAAAAATATATTAATTTCTAATAAAATCAGGAAAAATAAAAAAGAAACTTCAGAATACATTTAAAAAAAGAAGCATAAAACCTGTACACTAGAAACCACAAAACACCGTTGAAGGAAATTAAAGAAGTCATAAATTGATGAAAATACATTCTATATTCTTATGTTCATAGATATGAAGATATAACATAGTTAGGATGGCAATCCTCCCTAAATTGAGCTACAGATCTAAAATTACCCTTATCAAGTACTAGATAGATTTTTTGGAAAAATCAAACAAACAAAAATAACTCACAATCTGGTCCCAAATCCATACGTATTTTAGCATGGCCAAAATAGTCTTAAAAAAAAAAAAATTGAAGCACTTACAATTCTTGATTTCAAAAAGTTATTATAAAACTACTCTTATTGGTACAGTGTGGTACTGTCATTAAGACTCATGGAAAGAATGGAATTGAGGGTCAAGAAATATACTCTTACACTGGTGGTTAGTTGATTTTCAGGAAGTGTGCCAATGTGAGAAGAATAATCTTTCCAGCAAATCATACTGGTACAATAGGATACCTATGGGCAAAATAATTATTCTGGACTCGTACTCCATGCTACATATAACAGGAATTGTGATATGGACCAAAATGGATCATTGACATATTACATATTATTTATTATTGACATAAATGTAAGAGTGAAAACTATAAAACTCATAGAAAGAAATAGGAATAAATATCCATGATTTGGGGTTGAGCAATGTTTCTTGGATATGATACAAAAAGCAAGAACAATCAAGAAAATAAATAGGATTTTCACAAAAATTAGAAAAAAAAATTATACTTCAAAGAAAATCATCAAGAAAGTGAAAATCAGCCACAGAATGGGGGAAGATTTTTTCAAATCATACATCTGATAAGGCACTTGTATCCAGAATATAGAAAGAACACTTATAACTCAACAAACATATAGAAAATTTAATTTTCAACGGCCAAATAACTTGAATAGATAATTCTTCAAATAAGATATAACAATTATTCATAAATATATGCAAAGGTATTCAACGTCATCACGGAAATCAAAATCACAATGAGGTACCACTTTGCATCTACTAGGATAAATAAAATTACAGAGAAACTATCATGTGTTGATGAGGGTAAGGAAAAACTGTAACCCTTAAACACTCCTGGTGGGAATGTTAAATGTTACAGCCTCCCTGTAAACACTTTGTCAACTTTTCAAAATGTTACATCCAGAGTTACCAAATGAGTCAGCAGTTCCATTTCTAGGAATTTACCCCAAAAAATTGAAAACATATATCTTCTGAAAGCCTCATATACAAATATTGATAGCAGAATTACTCATAATAAAAAGATTAAAACAACCCATATGTCCATCAACTGATAAATAGATAAATAAAATTTAGTATATCCATGCAATAGAATATTATTTAGCAATAAAATGGAATGAAGTACCAATATATACTACAAAATGAAGGAACCTTGAAAACATTATGCTTAGAGAATGAAGCCAACCACGAAAGGCCACATATTGTACGACTCCCTTTATATAAAAATTCCAGAATAAGCAAATACGCAGGGTGAAAGTAGATTAGCAATGAGGGGGCAATGAGGACAGAGTACAAGTGTATGCCTTTATGAGATGATACAAATTTTCTAAAATTACATAATGATGATGGGTGTACAACTCTGCAAATTTACTAAAAATTGCTGAATTATACACCTTTAAGGCGTAAATTGTATGTTATGTCAATTATATCTCAATAAAAATGTAATTGTTTATTTAAAAAGTAAACAAATCTCATTTCAGGTTGCCTGACTTTGTACTCTAGCTCACTTTTTAGCTCTTGAGTTCCTCTCTAGTCTCTTATGAGTTGGAGCTTCTTACATCTTTGGAGACCTCCAAAAGGATCAGATTCTGGATTGACATCTGATTTCCAAACATAGCAGTATCTACTCACTCTAAATCTTCAGTGTGCCCAGGGCTGAAAGCAAGTAACACCTAAAAATGGCTCTGTTATGTGATGGCAGTTATATAGGAACGTAAGTCAGGGAATCAGAGAGAGTCATTCAATAAGAAACTTAGACATCTAGGCATTAGCTGAGTTGTGCTGGGCTGTATTTCTGCAGAAAATTACAAAATCACATTTTGCCTAAGAAAACAGAAGTTGCTGAGAAAACAGTAAAACACAATGAGTTTTATGACTATTTATCAAAGAACTTTCAGTTTGTGTTTTGAAGTAGGTAAAACAATAACAAATACTGGAGAAATAATGTTAATCTGTATTCAGAGCATTTTATTATAGAAATATAGGAGAAAAACAATACTGCAAGTCTTGTTAGATTTAGCCAAACTGTGCTTACAGTGACAGTTAATTTTGCAGTGTTATATTGGAAAACAGTTTAAAAATGAGTGAGAGAAATTTTATTGCAGGGAGAAAATGATGCTCTTAGATTTTTAAGAAGACTGGTATTCTGAATGAGAAAGGTGAGAGAAATTTCTCCAAACCAGTCTATGATTCTGAATATAATCTGATTTCTTTCTTTGTCAAAAACACTGAGGAAGGAAGTAAAAATATTTCAATTTTATAAATGTGAATGACCTGAAATGGTGGATAATAAACTTTCTGAGAATAATTCATTCATTCATTTCATTTAACAAACATTTACTGAGCTTTGGACCATGCATTATCCTAACCATTAGAGTTACACTAATGAGAAGATACTACAAACCCCATTTTTCTCCTTGAGCCACAACAACCCATTCTCCACTCTGTTGACAAGATGAACTTTCAGGGACATACTTCGTATCATATTTAAAACATAATCCGAATGTCTTACCCAGACCTGCAAAGCTTGACTTCTTGTTAAGGCTTCTGAATGGGAAGAAAATGTTCTCTTTGTAAGGAACGTTCTTTCTTTAGTTCCTCTATCATTTTCATCTCAGCTACTCCTCAAAGGGCTCACCTCACCATCCAACGTCAAGGGGTGCACCACTCAATGTTATTAGGTTAGTGGAAAATTACAAGCGGTTTTTGCCATTAAAAGTAACATGAAAATCAAAATCACAAGGAGATACCACTTTGCATCTACTAAGATAGATAAAATTATAAAGAGAGAAACTATCATGTGTTGATAAGTATAAGGAAAAATGGAAACCTTTAAATACTCCTGGTGAGAATGTTAAATGTTGTAGCCTCCATGTAAACAGTTTGTCAGCTTTTCAAACTGTTACATCTAGAGTTACCATATGAGTCAGCAATTCCATTACTAGGAATTTATCCAAGAAAATTGAAAACATATGTCTTTACAAAGCCTCATATACAAATATTGATAGCAGCATTACTCATAATAATAAAAAGGTTGAAACAACCCATATGTCCATCAACTGATAAACGGATAAACAAAATTTGGTAAATTCTAATATATCACCATTCCCATAATTGTATTCTCTTTCTATAATTGCCCATTTTCTGAATTTATCAAGTTTATATTTTGCTTTTTAGAACATGTTCAGTCCCAACAGTTGATAAAATGCTGGCTCCAGGAGCTGAAACACCTCTTCTCTCTTCTTCACTGCTGAATCTTCTGTGCTACATTGGAGGTACTCAGTAAATGTTTGATGAATCAACTATTCTTGTCTCCGTTGTGGTTTATAGACTTCAGAGCAAATCAGTATCAATAAATGTAGGGAATGCTCTAAAGAAGTGGTAAAATATAAGCATATATAATGGTGGGTGGGGAGTCCACTCTGGAGAATCAGAAAGTCTCCTGATTAACTGAAAGCTAAGGAGATGGACATGAGCAGGGATGCAGGGCAGGGCTACAAACCTACAGCGGTGGGCAGGATGTTGAAGGCCTTATTCTTTGTAAAAAGCACTTGATAATTGTTAAATATAATTCACTTGCTTACGAGTTAATGAATCCACAAAAACTTGCACGTTACTTGGGGTAGCCATGTAACTCAGAAATGCTAATGTGGTGGTCTACAAGAGAGACAGAGACCCCAGCTCTCTATGAAATCTGTCTGGAGTTTTCTGCTAGTTAAATAACCATATTAAAGGTCAGTGAAATTTCTCCCAGTTGTTTCTCTGGACTTTGCCACTGTCTTGTTCTCTCCCACAAACCCATTTCATGGTCTATCTGTTTTTATGCCCTTGACTCTCTCTGTGTATTTCCAACCTTGCCTGAACTTTAGGAGCATCCAGCATTCAGCTTACTTGCTTTTGACATTCTATGCATGCAACAAAATATCATATGTACACCATAAATATGTACAAATATTATGCATCAATAAAAAGACAAAACACTAAAAACTATTATAATAATAATAATATTATGGAATAAAATGATCATCCTTAAGGCTTCCTCTGTTATAACAGTGGTGATAAAACAACTGACAACAGAGTGGAGAGGCTTCTGAAAAGTCTTCAACATTTTATAGCAACTTGCAGCTCTTTTTTACCCACCGCTGAATCACAGGGTTAACCCTACATGTTCTACTTCTCAATTTCCCTTTGGCACCTTGCCGAGTTTTCTCTCATCCATCCATCTTTTCATCCAACCATTCATATTTCCCTCCATCTATGCGTTGTTTGTTCATCAATCCACTCAAACATTTGTTGATTTTACTCATTCATTTTACAAACACATTTTATGCATTTTATGAGCTGGATGTTTATCTAAGTTCTATAGAATCCTAAAGAAAATACACAAACTTCACCACAGATACTCATACTCACTTGGAAAGACAGATCAGCAAAAAAGGAAAACCAGCAATAATTCTGCCTCAGGAAAAATAACCCCAAATTTCTAGTGACATTGCTGTTCAAAGACTCCATGATGCAGACATCTATGGCAAATTGGGGGAGAAAAAGAAAGGAAAAAAAGAGAAGAAGCTGATGAAATAACCAAAGCAATGTACACGTGTGATCAAGCAACATAGAAATGCTTGTCTACTGTAGCCGACTTCACACCATATCCAGGATTGGCAGAAACCAAAGGACACAGGTTACAACTTGGGCCACTTCCTACCAGCAAGTCAATAATAAAGAGAGTTAGTTGCTCTAAATATCAGTTTCCACCTATGTAAGATGGGAACAATAATCTCAACCTTAACATATTGTTATGCTAATTAAATAAGAGAAAAAGGCATGTTAATTCTGTGAGCCTATGCTGCAAATCCATGGATAGTCCATGCAGCATTCTAGAGCATGAATAGGATTCTCTATTATTTGAATGTATAAGGCCAGACTTTGCCTGAAACTTACATTCTCTATTGTTATTTGATTTGACCTGTGGTATGTTTATGAAAACGTGACATTATTGTGATTTTTTTAAAAAAGACTCTATATTTTGATGCACATTGGTAATAGCACAAAAATCAAACACTGATAAAAGTCAATGGCTTTTTGTGGCTAATAATTCATATAATGTTAGATTACATTCAGATGTACACACCTTTCCTTCTCAGATCTAATACTTCAATTTATTAACCAAGTTGAAGCTAGCCACGTGCAGGAAGCCTTGTATTCAATAATGCACTTTGTATCTTACAAACTTGGTAATGCATGACCTGTCTCTGAAGGATGAAACACTTCAGTTCTTTCTTTAATAACTGGGGGATGACACCTCCCAAATCCATTTCTGACAACTCAGGCATAGTTGATTAAATCACACATCTCTCCTCCCCCTTACTGTCCAAGAAATGCAGGATGCTCAAACTGAAGAGATGTTGATTAAGATGATGTTGGACAATTAATTATGCACCATGATAACCTCTGACCTGTGCAAGTTCTTTCTATTTTAATCAGTTCAGACTCCAAATTAACAGATAATTACATTCTTGTGTTTTAATCAAGTCGTGGGCAGCGGGGGAAAGATGGTGAAGTACAAATCAAGAAAAGAATTCATGTTGAGATAATTTTTTTTAAATGAAAGTTTTGAAAGGATAATTATTTCAATTATTTTACTTTCTTTTTTACCTAGAACTCTCTTCAAACAGAATTTTTTGTGTAACAGCGCGGTCTCTGAGATAGAAAATGCATTTGGGTAAAAAACAAAAACCTACCAAATGTGTATCAGATAGCAGGAAGTATAGATCAGGTGTGCAGCTGAATCAGTGAAAAAATGTAAAATATGCCAAATGCATACCTAAAAGAGGCCATCCTACTCTTTTGAAGCACATACAAAATTGAAAAACAAAAACAAAAAGAGAGTCAGAATTACTTTAGAATGTTCTAATCAATAAATTGACATAAAATTGATGTACAGAAGAAAAGCCTGGCAGAAATATATGATTCCCAGTTTTATATTAAGAATAAAACTAGCAAATTAATAGCAAAATCAGGGGTGGAAGCTCACATAGACAATTTTCACTTAATTCATGATGTATCTGCTTTATAGAGTAGTACGTACTCATTTCTTAAAATACAAATAATATATTTCATCAGAACACAAAATTTTCTATACTGTACAACCAAAGCTATGCAAAAAAAACCTCATGGACAAGAAAATGATTGAATAAATGTCTGCAAAGTCCTTGTCTCTGAGTAGTGAGATTATAGATATTATTTTCTCCTTTTGTTTTTATATATCACTATAAGAATCTATGCTTCTCAGGGAACTCATTTTAAATAATAGTTTTAGAAACAACAGATTTACCTTTTTTCAAGGAAGACTGACATGTAAGCCTTTTGGCCAAAGTAGAAACTGTAGCGTCATGAAAAGAAGCTTCATGTCACAGTCCTATCCTGATTGGTTTATTACCAGTGAATATTTTGGAATTTTTTTTTTTATTGAGAAGAAATGTGGGTTCATTTTTCTGGCTGGGAAAGAGAGAATGCTGGAGTACAATGTTAGTGTCTGCTATAGACTGGGAAGGAATCCCAGCAGCATCGTGTGTGTTTGCTAAACCTGATGGTGGTCAAGGGTAGTCATCTGAATTCACAAGTGCTAGTCTAGTTTCTCAACTAGCTAGGGGGCTGGAAAGTTTCAAAGTCCCCATTTCTCCTAGTTTATTAAGGTCCCAAGAGCATAAACCTGCTGAATTTTCTCTCCCTTCTTTAACATACCATGTAAAATCATCTTTCTCATAGTGTTTATCACTGACATTGCCCAGGAAACTGTTGGAAATGCAGAATCTGAGGTCTGAAACAACGTGTTTGATTCAGAATTGGCATTTTAATTAGACCCCCAGGTGGTTTCAAAGAATACTAACGTTTGAGAAACTCTGCTCTAGCCCAGCAGTTCGTCTTCTGTAAAAGAGATTCCCAGCATCAATCTCCTAGTGTGGTTTTCGGAGATAAATGAGGTAAGGCACATGAAAAACTTACCACAATGCCTGATACACAGTAAGCAGTAGATAACCACAGACATTATATTACTATAGAATTTCTCTAATATTTTATGATACTTCATATATAAGTATATTGAGATTCTACCCAAACCATAAAAGTTCATTGGTATTTGCATTCTAAACTCAGAAGTAAACAAACACTGCCTCCTAAAACATTTATATCTACATCAAATTCCACATAGTCAACACCGATGAGCCCAAGATCTCAAAGAACTCAGACTCATTAAGCAAAGATGCAATCGTGTTAGTTGATGAAGGAAGACTAGGGACTTAGGTATTTGCAATCATTCTGATGAGAACTGAAAGAAGGGAGTTCATAGACAGAAAATCCAATTCTCCAGAGGCCCAATTCCCCAAACATTCTAACAAATTCGAGGGTTTTTTTTTTTATTTTAAAAAGTATCTTTATTACAAATTGGAAAAATATGTAACGCTTCACAAATTTGCGTGTCATTCTTGTGCAGGGGCCATGCTAATCTCAGTGTCGTTCCAATTTTAGTAAATGTGCTGCCAAAGCGAGCACAAATTTGAATCTTTATTAAAATGTACAGACTTTTCCCCCACCTTTCCAAACATTTTTATCTCATTCATTCTTTTTGTTCATAGCCCCATGACATTTAAACTGCAGAATTTTTGGCAAATTTTGAATCAGGGCTTTAACAGAGAGAAACAATACAAGGCAGAAATAAAGGAGGATGAAGTCACTTATAACAATATGTAATCATGCGTTTATTTCTTAATTTCATCCATACTTAGTTTACATGTGTTTTATGTGAGAAATATATATATATATAGAGAGAGAGAGGAAATGAAGAGGGGAAACATAGGTTAACAAATATATAACACGATTAGTGCTTATATAAAAAGAAGTGATTTCTTTTTATGAAAGAAGTGGCTAAGGAGTATCCTTCAAAGAGAAAACTATCATATGAGAATTACTAGGATAATTATTCTATTTTTAGTCAATTTATTAAGGTCCCAAGAGCATAAACCTGCTGAATTTTCTCTCCCTTCTTTAACATACCATATAAAACAATCTTTCTCATCTGTCTCTGCTCAAGGACGTTTATTTCCTTTCCATGTTGTTCTATGCACATGTCATTTTCTTCTCTGCAGTCAGAGTAGGATGCTGACCTAATGCATTCAGCAGGGGCAGGAAGGGCGGCAGGGAGATGTATTGCTCTCTCTGCTTTAATATCCTGGCTGAACACACACCGTTAGGTACACAGCCACACATTTGGTTGACAGAGGTGCCTGTGAGCCGTGCGACAGGGATTAATAGGCATCTATTCTCGGCATCTTACCTTAGTAAACCTCAGGTCACCTTTGTTGTTTGGAGATACTCCCTTATTTCCCTACCTGTGCTTGGAAACCCTCTTCTTTGCCTTCAGGGCTACTGACTCACCCTGATTGTCCTTCCTTCAAAGTGAATAATCAGAGTGGGGACAGGGTTATAATAAATGGAGAGTTGTTGCTTTCTGAAAAGCAGAAAATATTACGTTTAAGTTAAATATGAGTCAAGATCTTTACTGTAAAAGCTCGTGTTTTTGTACTCCAGGATGCAAACATTGCTTTGAGTATCTGGCCATTGGTTTTCTCTTCCATAAAGAGAAGAAACTGAATATAATCAGTCTTGTGAATAAATTCATTTCTAATCAAACTCAAGAGTCTCTAAGTGGCATCTGTGTTACATTCTAGAACTCATTTTGATTCAATTGTGGTGTTTTTTTGCTTTTGATTCTCAGGTATGTGCCTTTAAGATTTTCTACAGTAAATTAAAAAGTTCATATCCTTTGTTTTAAAAGTAGCTTCAAGCTAGAAACAGATTACCTTTTGGAATTAAGTCATTGTAGCTTTATGTCCTTGATCCTGCTTAATCATTGATGTCACTATTTCCTGTGTGTGCTTCCGTTTGAGGACTCTAATTTCTTCTAACAAATCCCATTCTTGCCCTTGGCGACCTGTAAGGTGGCACTAAAAACTTGCCTGTTGTATCAACCAGGACACTTTCTGTTACAAATAACAAGATCTCATCAAAATTGACTTACATAAAATAAAATATAATTTACTGGTTCTCATTATTAAGGAATTCTGGTGGTAGACGTAGCTTCAGGCATGACTGGATACAATTGCTCAAGAAATGTTATGTGTATCTTGTTCATTTCTCTGATGTTGCTGTTGACTGCATTGTGCCCACTGAAAATTCAGATGTTGAAGCCAAACCCCCAATGTGACCATCTTTGGAGAAAGGGCTTTTAAGATGGTTAAATGAGATCATAAGGATGTGGTCCTAATCTGATAGGATTGGTAGCCTTATAAGAAGAAAGAATGAGCTTTCACAAAGGAAGGCCATGTGAGGACACAGTCAGAAGCCTGTAGGCCAGAAAGAGTACCTTCACCAGAACAAGACCCTGCTGACACCCTGATCTCTCTACTTCCAGCCTCCAGAACTGTAAGAAAATAAATTCCTGTTGTTTTAGCCACCCAGCCTATGGTATTTTCTTATGGCAGCCCAAGTAGGGCAATGCAGCTTTTCCTTGTGGGTTTGCTCCTTGCAATAGGTTAAAGATAGCTATAAATTCTTTGCTACCACTCCCATGGCGAGGTAGTATACAGTTTCTGCTCTCTTGAACTCAGGTTGGCCTCAGTGTCTTGCTAGGCCAATAGAATTTAAGAAACGTGATGTTCTGAGATTGTTAAGGATAAGTTAAAAGAAGCCTTGTCGTTTTCTACCAGGTTCTCTTAGTTTCCTCACTGTAGGGGAAGTTAGCCACTACGTATGAAGTAAATTATCCTGGGTTAGAGAAAAACACAAATGAATTTAGAGGTTTAGCCAGTGGACAGAATTAGGTTAAATATTTTGATCATGTGTCAGTTATTATGTAGTCCTTAATGAATAATAATGGGAAATAAGTAATGTTGGCTGAGGGTTCAATGTGTGTCAGATACGTAAGTGATTTACATAAATGTTTTAATATACATGCTTTAAATATATGCTTAATACATATTGTATATTAAATATATGCACATATATTTAAAGATTATATAAACATGTATTATTTAATATATTAAAATCTGTATTAATTTATACATATGTGTGTGTGTGTGTACATATATATATGTAGTTGCAGAAAGTCTATTAGATAAAATCAGGATGGGCGGATCACGAGGTCAGGAGATCGACACCATCCTGGTTAACACGGTGAAACCCTGTCTCTACTAAAAAATACAAAAAAAACCCAGCTGGGCGAGGTGGCGGGCGCCTGTAGGCCCAGCTACTCGGGAGGCTGAGGCAGGAGAATGGCGTAAAAAAAAAAAAAAAAAAAAAAAACTCGGGAGGCGGAGCTTGCAGTGAGCTGAGATCCTGGCCACTGCACTCCAGCCTGGGCGACAGAGCGAGACTCCGTCTCAAAAAAAAAAAAAAAAAATCAGGATTGTGCCTAGTTCAAAGATAGGGAAACTGACCCTTAAAGGTTAACTAACTTGACCATGGTCATTCAAGTGTTACATGGCAGAAAGAGGATCTGACTGACAAGAATCCTAGTTCTCAACCACTATACAATTCTTCTTTTTGTTCTTTCTTTGTTGACTGATTTTATTGGTATACTGCTCCCCACCACATCAGACTTCTCTGTTACCTTGTCTTCCCTAATTCAACCTGAACTGACACTTTGTAGTTACTACAATTACATACTATTTTACATTGCATATATGTATTACTTAATACAGCAATAATGTTCTCTACCATTTAACGATCACCTATGTTCCATTTATTAAATTGACCATTTCAAAACAGCTAGAAAACCTTATCCCAGTGATGCTCAGAGATAGGTATTTTAGTCTTAACTTAGCAGAGGAGGAAGCTGAGTTTCAGGAAAGCATTGATTGAAGGACATTGTAAGTAAGACTGCACAGCTGTGTGGCCAGGTGCCACTTGACTCTTATGGTTCGGAAGCACTTCCTTTGGTTAATCTCAGGGCACTCTCAGTGTTCATCACTACACACAGGTGCTGAAGATTTTAGCAAGCAGTGTATGAGCTAGAGCTACCACCCCCACCTTGGCCTTGACAGTTTAGACAGGTATTCCTTCAAAGAATGGAGTGTTTCATTTGTCCAATTCATCAAAGTTCTGCCATCATTTATGTCACGCATTAAGCTACAAATGTCTTAGCCTTTGGTCTCTCAGTACAACCTTCAGTTAAATTGAGCTGGGAATTTTCAGGTGAAGGGCCAAGTGGAGAAAGAAGGCAGAAAGAAGGAAAATTTAATGTCAGCTTGCTTCATTGCTTTAGCCAAGATGAGACAGAAATATCAGGATTTATTATTATAACCTTTATCTAGTCTGATATTCTGAGAGCATGTGAGCTGGAAAGTGGGTAGAGAGAGTAGATAGCGTACAGAAAACAATTTTGAAGCCACAATGGAAAATCTCTATTTCTATAGTCATATCTTGCTTTGGGACAGTTTGACCAAGATTGTTTATTTATAGACTGGTCTCCAAATCACACTTGGACATTTAAAACAACAAATCTGTGTCATATGATGGACATTTGCCATCCCAAAGAGATGGATCAACATCGATGCAGGGAATGTGTGCACTGAAGTTGGAGGCAGAATATTTTCGGAGTCAGATACCTGGGTTGAAGATATAGTTCTGAAAGTTATTAGCTGTGACACCTTAGATAAATGGGCCAACTTTCCTGAACCTCAGTTTCCTTTCTATAAAATAAAGATGAACAGGCATGCTTCATGAGGTAATCACAGAGGAAAACTGACTATTAATAGAGATGATATATATAAATTATCTCATGACGTGTATGATTTTTATGTTGTCAAAGTAAATGATGGCTGTGGCAGTTTATTAATGTGGGACTATTTTTGCTATAAGTCTGAAGTGAGTTGAAAATATTTCTTTGTGTTCAAAATTACATAAACAAAGGAGAGCTATTAAGATGGTACTGCCAACACAATACATGATATATCTGAAATGTTTTTTAGCTGTGCTAAATTCTAGAATATTTGCCAAAGAAAATCATAGAGTGTTCATGAATATGTGTTTGTACATATGTTTGTAAATAGTATGTATATATTTTATATTTTTTATGGATAAATTTTCATCTATACACTCATTAAAGCATTCTTTACTCACATATTAGATCCTGGTATTCAACAGCCAATCTAGGCACAAAGAATTGTAAAATTGGAGTCTAGCCTTATGGCTAACACCATGGGGTTAGAATTCATATTTCGTTCAAATCCTGACACACTGTTTAGTTGTTGTTTGTCAGGAACCCATTTGACAAAATAAAAGCACAAGATTTGCAATAGAATGAATATGGAATTACAAATTAATTATGATTCCTGGGTCTCAGTTTCCTTATTCTGTAAAACTGTGTTTGGGTAGGGATTAAAGAATCATGTGTTTGTTTTTGGTGAATTAAACAAACAAACAAAAAAATCTATTTAGACTAGTTGGCAGTACTGAGCTTACTAATAAAATGCCACCCATATATAGTAGCAAATAGTTTATTATTAAGACCCTCAAGTGAACTAAAGTATATTGCTTTAACTATAGTATAAATAATGTAATAAGGGAAAATATGGAATCTACTGTTTGTGTATTGTCATTCTAGGTATTTAAAAGTCATCTCATAGAATGGAACAAGTAGGACTTTCTTTGTATTTTAAAGACAAAAACACCAAAGACAAAATTTAAGCAACTTGCTGGAGGCTGGGCTTGGTAGCTACTTGACCCTTTCTGCTCAGAACACAGGATGAGACCTCTTTTTGTGAGACAGCAGTATTTATGGTGCTCCAGAGGCCAGACAGGAGATAGGTAAGTCACCTCGAACCTGGGGCACAAAGAGGAGGCTGATGTCCAGAGAGTTTCTATTGCAGTAATCTCCTATACTGAGTTAGTATGGAAAGGAATAAATCAAGGTGGGCTCACAATTTTATCTCATGTTAATTCCATGGGCCCATGAGCACTTTATTTGCATGTTGAAATCAGAGAAATGTTTCTCAGTTAAAAATACATATATATGCTACAGTTATATTTTCTTGAAATATACAGCATAGCCAAAACTACCATTTTTTACCCCCAACCCTTAATGGAAGGTTAAGTTCAGCAAGTATTTCACTTTTCTTATAACTCTAAATGAAGAAAATCAACAGTGCAGTGGCAATGATAAATGATGGTTGGCACTTGTCCTGAGCATGAGTGTTTCATAGGAAGTAGAGGGGATTTTGGCAAAGGAGGGCCCTCAAGCTCCATCAAAGGTGGCAGCTCCATCTCAGGTCCTGCTGATGGTTGCCTTGTGAGTGCCTGCTTCCATCTTGCCATAACTTCTTCCAAGCAAAGCCTCCTATCAGGTTGGTTGTGACAAATCTCCCACTTAAGCATTGGGAAATGACTTTTTTAACCATGCCGCCAATACAAATCTGATTCCTTCTTTTAATTTTACAAACTCCACGTGGAGTGAATTATTTATCTTTTCACTTTTAACTAGCAGCAGAGTAGGTCCTAAAGCCCATGTTCATGAGACCAGACTCAGTTGCCTCAGTGATTAATAAAGTGTTCAATGGATTCTTGCTGCATATGTCCTTGCTATGGTTATCCAATAGTCAGCTATGTGCAAGCCAAGTCAGGCGTGGGGATGTCATAAAACTAATTAAACACCCTGGAATGAAAATCTTTGTTGACCAGAAACCCATATTCAGAAACTTTCATATTTCTATTATCTATACTTAGAAAGATATGGGATTCATTTTCCAACATGAAAGCAGAGAAATAGGCACAGCTGTGCTGGATCCTTATGTAATTGAAACTCTGCTGCATGTCATACAAATTTCTCTGTGATCTCTATTCTACGAAACTCTACAATTAAACTCACTTGTCTGTATATACCTACACTCTAGTCACTTCACTTACTTAGACTTCCAAGAACACGCATGCTTTTTTTTAATGCTAAGAGTTGCAAAAATGTATTTTTTCATTCTGTAATATCTTGTACTCCTTGTTCAGCTTGAGAAGAATATCTTTTTTTGTCTTACGTTAACTTTATATGTTTAATATTTTTAAATTTCAATAGCTTTTGTGGTACAAGTGGTTTTTTTTTAATGTGATTGAATTGTATAGTGGTAAATTCTGGGAGTTTAGTGCACCCAAGAACCATGTCTTGATCCTAAAGTCTCAGCAGGTCTTTCTCTGTGAAGCCTTACTGAATTTCCTACCCCCTGAGCGTAATTCATGAACCCTGTTTGTGCAGTCCCTGAATCAGACAGTTGGCCACTAATGATTGTTTTAAATATATGTCTTCCTGACTAGCCTGTAATTTCCTCTAAAGCCGAAGCTGTATTATATTGATCTTGAAATCTTTGCTGTAGCAGGTCTTCTAACATTTGATAGGTACTATTCTTGATAATTAAATGAAAGAATTGTGTATTTCTTTTTACCATTATCTTAGGTTCAGGGTACATGTGCAAGTTTGTCACATAGGTAAACACTTGTCATGGGGGTTTCTTGTACAGATTATTTTATTACCCAATTATTAAGCCTAGTACCAATTAATTATTTTTCCTGATCTCTCTTCTCCCACCTTCCACCCTCTTCATAGGCCCCAGTGTGTGTTGTTCCCCTCTATGTGTCTTTGTGTTATTATTTATCTCCCACTTATAAGTGAGAACATGCGGCATTTGGTATTTGATTTTCTGTTTCTGTGTTTGTTTCCTGAAGACCATGGCCTCCAGCTCCATCCATGTCCCAGGAAAACACGTGGTCTCATTATTTTTTATTGATGCATAGCATTCCATGGTGTATATGTACTACATTTTCTTTATCCCATCTGACAATGATGGGCATTTAGGTTAATTCTGTGTCTTTGCTCTGTGAATAGTGCTGCAATGAACATGTGCATTCATGTGTCTTTATAATAGAACAAATTATATTTCTTTGGGTATATACCCATTAACGGAATTGCTGGGTCTAATGGTATTTCTGTCTTAAGGTCTTTGAGGAATTGCCACACTGTCTTCCACAATGGTTGGACTAATTTACACTCCCACCAAGAGTGTATAAGCATTCCGTTTTCTCCACAACCTTGCCAGCATCTGTTATTTTTTGACTTTTAGTAATAGCCGTTCTGACAGGTTTGAGACAGTATCTCATTGTGATTTTGATTTGCAATTCTCTAATGTTCAGTGATGTTGAACTTTCGTTTATATGTTTCTTGGTCACATGTATGTCTTCTTTGGAAAAGTGTCTGTTCATGTCATTTGCTCACTTTTTACTGGGGTTGTTTGCTTTTTTCTTGTAAATCGTTTAAGTTCCTTATAGATGCTCAATATTAGACCTTTATTAGATGCATAGTTTGCAAAAATTTTCTTCAGGATGTCAGTTTACTCTTTGGATATCTTCTTTTGCTGTGCAGAAGCTCTTTAGTTGGATACTATTTGTCAATTTTTACTTTTGTTCCAATTGCTTTTGACATTTTCATCATGAAATCTTTGCCTGTGACTATGTCCCTAATGGTATTGTCTAGGTTGTCTTCCAGAGTGTTTACAGTTTGGGGTTTTACATGGAAGTCTTCAATCCATCTTGAGTTAATTTTTGTTTATGGTGAAAGGAAGGGATCCAGTTTCAATTTTCTGCATATGGCTATCTAGTTATTCCAGCACCATTTATTGAATAGGGAATCATTTTCCCATTGCTTGTTTTTGTCAGGTTTGTGGAAGATCAGATAGTTGTAGATGTGTAGTCTTATTTATGGGTTCTCTATTCTGTCTCATTGGTCTATGTGTCTGTTTTTGTGCCAGTACCATGCTGTTTTAGTTACTATAACCCTGTAGTATAGTTTGAAGTAGGGTAACATGATGCCTCCAGCTCTGCTTTTTTTGCTTATGGTTTTCTTGGCTATTTGGGCTCTGTTTTGTTTCATATGAATTTTAAAATAGTTTTATCTAGTTCTGTGAAGAATGACATTGGTAATTTAATGGGAATAGCATTGAATCTATAAATTGCTTTGGGTAGCATGGCCATTTTAATGATGTCAATTCTTCATATCCGTAAGCATGACATTTTCTTCTGTTTGTGCCATCTCTGATTTCACTGAGCAGTGGTTCGTAGTATTTTTACTAATAATGGATTCATTCCATGGCCTCTAATTAAATATATGTTTTTCTTTTTCAACTTTTATTTTATTATAACTATTGTTATAAACAATTGGTTATTTTAGATTCAGGGAATACATGTGCAGGTTTGTTACATGAGTAAATTGTGTGTTGCTGAGCTTTGGTGTACAAATACTTCCAGGTACTCAGCATAGTACCTGATTAGTAGTTTTTTGACCCTCATCTTCCTGCTACCCTCCATACTCAGGTAGGCCCTGGGTTTCCCTTTCTATTTTTGTGTGCATGTGTACTCAATATTTTGTTCCTGTTTGCAAGTGAGAATATGTGGTATAGTTGGTTTCCTGTCCATTCATTCACATAGGCCTTGAGCTCCATCCACATTGCTGCAAATGGCATGACGGTTCTTTTTTGTGGCTGCATAGTATTCCATAGTGTATATGTAAGGTATTTTTTTAATCCAGTCTACCACTAATGGACATCTAATTTGATTCCGTGTCTTTTCTATTGTGAATAGTGTTGCAATGGACATGAGAGTACATACATCTTTTCAATGGAATGATTTACATTCCTTTGAGTATACACTGAGCAGTAGGATTGCAAGGTCAAATACTAGTTCTGTTCTAAATTCTTTGAAAAATCTCCAAACTGCTTTCTACATTGGCTGAACTAATTTACATTCCCACCAGCAGTTTATAAACATTCCTTTTTCTCCTCAACCTTGCCAACAATTGTTATTTTTGACTTTTTAATTACACCTATTTTGACTGTTTTGAGATGGTATCTCATTGTGGTTTGGATTTAGATTTGTCTAATGACTCGTGATTTTGAACACTTTTTCATATGCTTATTAGACTCATATATGTCTTTTTAAATACATGTTCATGTTCATTGTCCTTTGTAGTTTCTTACGTACTTCTGAAGTATCTGTTCATGTCCTTTGCCCTTGGGGTTGTTTACTTTTTTGCTTGTTGATTTGTTTAAGTTCCTTATAGATTCTGAATATTAGACTTTTGTCAGATGCATACTTTGCAAATATTTTCTCCCATTCCATAGGTTGTCTGTTTATCCTGTTGAAAGTCTCTTTTGCTGTGCAGAAGCTCCCTATTTTTATTAGGTCCCACTTATCTGTTTTGTTTTCACTGGAATTGCAGTGGGTTTTTCATAGATGACTCTTCTAAGTTAAACCAACTAATGTTGGCAGTGGATTTTTCATACGTGACTCTTCTAATTTTGAGGCATGTTCCTTTGATTCCTAGTTTTTTAAGGTCTTTTACATAAAAGAATATTGAATTTTACCAAAAGTCATTTCTGCATCTAATGAAATAATCATGTGGTTTTGTCTTTTAGCTTTGTTTATGTGATGAATCACATTTACTGATCTGCATATGTTGGACCAACCTTGCACTGCAGGAATAAAGCCTACCTGATTGTGGTGGATTGGCCTTTCGATGTGCTGCTGGATTGAATTTGCTAATTTTTTTTGAGAATTTTTGTGCCTATGTTCACCAGGGATATTTACCTGAAATTTTCTTTTTTCTTTTTTTTTTTTTTTTCATTTTTGTCTCTCACAGGTTTTGGTATCAGAATTATGCTGGCCTCATATAATGAGTTAGAGAGGAGTCCCTCTTCCTACATTTTTTTGTTTGGTATAATTTTGGTAGGATTGGAATCTGCTCTTCTTTATTCATCTGCTGAAATTCAGCTGTGATACAAGGCTTTTTCTGGTTGGTAAGTTTTTTTTCATTATTGATTCACTTTTCAAACTCATTTGTTTTTTTCAGGCTTTCAAGTTTTTCCTGCTTTAATCTTGAGTGGCTATATGTTTCCAGGAATGTATCCATTTCTTTCATGTTTTCTAGTTTGTGTGTATGGAGGTGTTTATTATAGTCTCTGAAGGTATTATTAATATTTTGTATTTCTGTGGGATTGACCATAATGTCACCTTTGTCATCTCTGTTTGTGGTTATTTGGATAGTCTCTCTTTCTTCTTACTCTTTTTAATTTAGCTAGCAGTCTATCAATCTTATTTTTTTTTTTTTTACCAACTTTTGGTTTTATAGATCTTTTGCATGTATTTTTTTGCTTGTCAACTTCATTCAGTTCAGGTCTGATTTTGCTTATTTCCTTTCTTCTGATAGCTTTGGGGTTGGTTTGTTCTTGTTGTTCTAGTTCCTCTAGGTGTGATGTTAGATTTTTAATTGTATATCTTTCTGTCTTCTCAATGTAGGTGTTTAGCACTATAAACTTCCCTTTTAACATTCTTTTAGCTGTGTTCCAGAGGTTCTGGTAAATTTTATCTTTGTTCTCGTTAGTTTCAAAGATTTTTTTGACATCTGCCTTTATTTCATTCTTTACTCAAAAGTCATTCAGGAGCAGGTTGTTTAACATTCATGTAATTGTATGGTTTTGAGAGATCTTCTTGGTATTCATTTCTAGTTTATTGCACTGTGGTCCAAGAGTGTGACTGGTATAATTTCATTTTTTGAAGTTTGTTGAGAATTTCCTTATGGCCAAGCAAGTGGTTGATCTTAGAGTATGTGTCATGTGCTGATGAGAATAACATATGTATTTGTTGTTAATGGGTGGAATATTCTGTAGATTTCTGTTAGGGCCATTTAGTCGAGTGTTGAATTTAGGTCCTGAATATCTTTGTTAATTTCCTGCCTCAATGATCTGTCTACCCCTGTGAGTGGGTTTTAAAATTTTGAGAGAGCCTGTTGGTGACACAAAGTCAAGTTAGCCTCTCTGTCATTTGCTTCATCAGCAGCAATTAAGATGAAGTATTGAGAACCGTGCTGGAAATAAAAATTCAAGTTGACAATAAACACCATGAAGTGTAAGCAAATTATCTACTTTCCATACTAATGAAAGTTATGTCATTGTGGGGACCAAATGCCAAAGTGTTGAAAATTAATCCCATTAGTAATTATTGACACCCCATACCTGTATTAAGGACTAACTACAAATTGTGCTACTGTTTCAAATTCAAAAGAACAAACAAACTTCCCTACCCACAAATTGTTGTACTAATTCAAGTAAGGATGCCATATTTATCTACCCATACAGCTGATTAGCAATATTGGGTGTAATGTAGAACTGTTCTCTTTTTGAAGATCTGTGAATGCATGCGCAAATCAGTATTTCCTGAGAGTGGTGGAGTGGAGATGGGGGGAGAAGACAGCACTCAATAAAACTGAGGAATTGGATCAATCTTTCTCATGTATTAGAAACTGAATGGGAGGAACATGATAGAATAGATTTGCTCATTTATGAAACATATATCACATGGACACACTTGGATAAGCATTGAGATGGGTGACAGGATACAAAATCGTTAGGGCACTATCCATTTTCTCAAAATACTCACAGCCCAGTAGGCAAAACAGTAACATCATCTAAAATTAAAAATGGGAACAGGGAAAGAAGAACAGGGCATAAAAACCAGAAGGCTAATTTGCCTAATTAAAAATCAAGTTGAGATTCAAACCTATGACTTTCTGACTGATTAGGGGCAGAAGTGAAAACTCGTATTTATCAGATTGCTTACAAATTCACATTTGATGCCAGCTCATACCATACGTTGCTTCTCATCATTTTCATAACAGTTTCTTATTGACTTCTCTTCTTGCAGAAAATATTATTAAATCTACCAAAAGGGAAGGCATGGAATCTCCCATGAGTGCAATCCAATATCCAGCAATCAGAGATTCACCTTGCTGAAGAAATAATGATTCCAAATGCAGATGCTGTGGTGAGATAGTCACTCCTCTCAGAGGAAAACTTACCCACTGAGCACAGACAAGCTTTTTGTCAGAGCTGTAGAATACAGATATAGATATTAACTTGACCGGAGACAGACTGTCAGGGTTAGAGATGGGAGAGCTTGATCAGAGAAAGGCAATTAGTGCCAAAGAGAACTTGCAACTGTCACTCGCTTAAAATGAGATTATAAGATACCCAGAATGGAATCATTTCCCCTAGAGCTTCTCTTTTTAACAAAGGCAGTCTTTAAATGCTTGCTGGCTTCCGCTTTCAAACCCTGAAATTCCTAGGTCTGAGAAAGTAGTATTTCAAGTCTCTCTTCCAGATTTTTCTCTGCCTCCCCTCCATCCTCCTTCCTGGAGTGGTGCATTGAAATTGTTTTGTCCAAATGTTTTTATTTCTGTTAGAGGTTGCACTTGGATTTCAAGGTATTCAGGAAAGGGGTAAATATTGGCTTGGATAGCAATACAGTAATATAAAAAGGAAGGCATAGCTATCAAATATAATTAAATAAAAATGCAAATTGGAGTTTAAAATCAACAGTGCTCAGAACCAAATAAATTTCTGATTATGTTTGAGCTATCAAATACCAAAGCTACATTACCAGAAAGATTAGAAAATCTATTGAAATTAGGAATAGGCTTTTTAAGTAGCTAAAATCTCAAATAAACAGAAATAAAGATGTATAGAAAACAACATATAATAAAAACATTAAAAAGCCCCTCACCAGTACTTACTCTGCTCCCATTCGAACTAGACTTTTCTTCACTTGTCCCTAAGAATCTGCAAGAGCTCATCACTGCTCACCTTTCCACATATATCACCCTTATCCAGGGAAACCCTTTTTCCACACCCTCCAATCAGACAACTAACTTCCCTCCTTCTTCACACAAAGTACACACTCAGATGTCAATGCTCCTGAGAACCTGGTTCTGCCCCACCTGGACAGAGTTTGTCTTCTCTCTAAGTGCTGTCTCCACACTCAGTTTCTTAGCACTTTGTGTCTGTCACAATCACCAGAATGCCATGTCATCTGTGCTTTCTTCATGCATCCTGACCGACTTGAGGGCAGAATCTGTGCCTTTGTGTTCCAAGAAATTCAACTCAGACAGGACTCTGTGGTGATCAAAGTGCCTTCATGAAACATATTAATTGCCTGTTAAAAGGATCTTCAGAATAGTTGCTTCTGGTGTTATTTTGGAAAAGGAAAAACAGTCTGTGAACATATGAATTCCATATATTCAGTCATAAACTATATTTTAAGAGAAGGTTTGCTACAAAAGTGGTTCTCTCTAGCACATTCTGCAGAAGGGGTACCTCTTTGATATTTTAATGTTGGCTTTTAAGATTATCTTAAAAAATATATTAGAAGAAGTTTGAAAATAAGTTCTTAAGCTTAACCAAACACCCAGTATGCCCCCCAATCCCCTTTCTTTCTGCCCCAAATCCATGTTATGTCTCCAGGCTTCCTGGACTGATGTTAAAAACCTAATACTGTATTTGGATATAGCCTTGGGGAAACTTGATTTTTTAAAAATAAATAACTTGTGTTGCGTGTGTGTGTGTGTGCGTGTGTGTGTTTATACTTGCCTTCTCTAAAGAATGTCATGGTGGAAGAGTCAAGGACTGAGGATCCATGATTCTTTAAATATGTATTTGTATAACACTGGGCAAATTTTGTAACTTATGTATATATTCATGTTTGATGTCTCAAAACAGTAACTGTCCATACCAACCACCACGGCCCTGGTCCACGTCCTGCTTCCATGACCTAACCAACCAATTTGGTCTAAGCAGCAGTTCTATAGGCAGAGAGTTTAAAAATCAAGATTTTAAAAAAATCTGAGTTTATAAGAAAGACAAAAAATAGACAATCTTCATATAGAAATTTAGAGAAAAAACAGTAACTATATTGAAATAATGGAAAATAGATAGCCATTAATTTTCTATAACAATTTATGATGAAATAATGAATTAAAAATTTACAAGACATTCTCCTGGTAACTAGAGATCTTACCTTCACTGAATTCAGCTGTTATTTTTGGGGAAAAAAAGGTGCTTTTTCTTCCACCAACCCCTACTCTGGGATTTGTTGCCAGGGAACAAGGTTACAATGAGGAGAGAAGAGAAGAGAATTATGGAGAAGATTTGCAATAGAATCATGCAATTTACAGATTAATGTATTTCTCTCTTCACCACAGACTCACTGTTAAGTTAGAGAACAGAGAGTAAGAAAAGTGATTTCATTTTTAACAAGTCATATTTTAACCTGAGCAACTTTTATAGAAATGTATCACAAAGGAAAAAAATTAAGAGTGAAGATGATAATATACTGAAAACATTGATTGTTTTTCTGACTATATTATTAAATACCAGAATGAAAAAATAAGGGTATGTTTAAGTAAGTGCTGGCTTTTCAACTAGATGAAAAAATGTGCAGCCATCTGAATTATTTTGATGCCCATAGAGAGATATTGCTTGTGGATCTTATGGTCCTTGTATGTGTGAACTCTTTAATGAGTGAAGACTCTTCTAGAGCAAGCATGTGAATGCCCTGGCCTAACAAGCCTTGATAGAAAAGATGCTTGTATCCAGGTATAAATGTTCTCGGTCTATGAGAGTACGTATATTCTACACATTGAGAATGTTTTAAAAGAAGCAATAAGCAGCTCTTGTATACAGAGAGCTGTTCTGGAGACTGATGAGATGCTAGTGAAGGGGTGAAAATGCAGTTGGACCTGCTACCTCCAGGGTCAGCGTTTTTTTTTTGTTTGGTTTGTTGGTTGTTGTTGTTGTTTTGAGACAGGGTCTCGCTCTGTCAACAGGCTGGAGTGCAGTGGCGCGATCTCGACTCAGTGTAACCTCTACCTCCCAAGTTCAAGCAATTCTCATATCTCATGCCTCAGCTTCCCAAGTGGCCGGGACTACAGGCATGAGCTACCATACCCAGCTATTTTTTTTTTTTTTTTTTTTGTATTTTTAATAGAGATGGGGTTTCACCATGTTGACCAGGCTGGCCTCGAACTCCTGACATCAAGTGATCCGCCCACCTTGGCTTCCCTAAGTGCTGGAATTACAGGCATGAACCACCACGACCAGCCTAGCAGGTGTTTTTTAGACTCATGTTCAATATTACACTTTATCTTTTGGTTAGGGTTCCGTGAAATACATTTAAAAAATCACTCCAGGTCTTTTTAAGCAGGAAGTGATTTAATGAAGGATACCAGGCATAAAGCAGTAGTTTACAGGCTTAGTGTCTAGGAATGATTCCCACATCAATGCAGAAGGCACCCATCAGTGAGCCCTACTTTAGACACAATTACTGGACTCATGCCCATACTTTCTACTCAGGAGTCAAAAAGACAATCCTGTCACTGGGGTCTCCACAATGTCCCCCTTTAGCCGGGTAAAAAGAGAATGAACCCTGGAGTGAGGCTGAAGGAAAATTCTCATGTCTGTGAGTTTTCTTGGCATCAGAAAAAATCAAATGATGTTGAAATGTGGTCTTTCTTTTATATCTGGTATCTGGGTCCATACAAGTGTATTCAGTTCATAGAACATTATTTTATATCCAGAACCCTGGTTCAATGTAGTTTGTGAAATGACATTTTTAACCTTTTAGCTTCTCCAACTAGAAGGAGGTTGAAATGAAGGTAAAAACAACCGATTAACAGTACCCAGCATACTAGTTTCTTCTGTATTCATAAAGAAATGTAAAACAACTTAACAAACGACTACACATGACAGCATCCCCAAGATATTTCTTTTCATCTAGAAATGTTAGTAACCACCATGAAGGGGGGGAAAAGCTACAATGTTCTCTCAAAGCAGAATAGTAATTTGCTGGTGACATCAATTTGCAAATGAGAATAAGTGGTGAGTTTCATTAAGAAAGAAGACATACTGGGCTATAGTTAATATGTGTAGTAATCAAATAAATCAGACTTAAAGGTTACCTCTGAGTTAAATGATTCTGTAATTTATTCAACAATCCATTCATTCATTTATTCATTAATTTATTGTTAGTCATTCACAACCATAAGAATTTACTCCCACAGCTTAATCAGAATATCTAAGGCACTTAATCTTTACTATCTTCTTCTTATGTCTTGACAACAACCACTATCATTATATACATTCTTTGAGATAACGCCTGATAACCTAACAAAGTATCCATTAATATCCTCTTTGTACAAAGGACAAGCACTGAAGCTTAGAGCAGTCTACCTACATTTATTGAGTTCCTATCCTGTGTGAGGCAGTGAGACAGATTCTAGAGACTCAAGGATAAAATCCACCAAGTACCTGCCCTTATAACACTAATAGTCTAGTGACAGACACAATCAAGTGAACATACAAGCAATAACAGGCTTAGGGCGTAGCAGTTTGAATGTGGAGCTGCATTCACTAAACATCATGGTGAAGGGGGAAGAATATTTTCACCAGTAAAATATATCCCATTTCCACTAGCTAGAAACATCACTGAATCCTTGATTAAAGATACTGTAAGGCCGGGCGCGGTGGCTCAAGCCTGTAGGCCAGCACTTTGGGAGGCCGAGACAGGTGGATCACGAGGTTAGGAGATCGAGACCAATCCTGGCTAACATGGTGAAACCCCGTCTCTACTAAAAAAAATACAAAAAAAAAAAAAAAAAACTAGCCAGGCGAGGTGGCAGTCACCTGTAGTCCCAGCTACTCGGGAGGCTGAGGCAGGAGAATGGCGTAAACCCGGGAGGCGGAGCTTGCAGTGAGCTGAGATCTGGCCACTGCATTCCAGCCTGGGCGACAGAGCGAGACTCCGCCTCACAAAAAAAAAAAAAAAAAAAAAAAAAAGGTACTGTAATTTTATTAGTCAGATCACTTTAAATAGGGCCTACAGCACTTTCCAATTAATAGATCAGCCGTAATCAGCCAGCTAATTACTCCTCTGACTACAGTTGATTTCTCCTCTAGAGAGAGAATGAACAATGTATGGGAGAAGGTTAAACAGCAGCACAGACACACTATCATGGGAATCTGAGCCCTTGGGATCAAAGATCCCCAGAGCAAGTGTGATCCCATTTAAGGAGAAGACAGGAGTTGGGCTGAGGTGGCCAAGAAGGACAACAGACTCACCAATAAGAAAGAAAGGACAGAATCATAAGAATGACCCTTGGACAGTATCTTGGAGATGATGGAGTCCAACCTCTCCTTAGGAGAAAATTTAAGCCACGAAGTTTAAATACACACACCTAACACTAACTAGACCCTTTCAAATTTTAAGATCCTCAGAAAACTGATGTTACTTATATTTTGATCCTCATTTCAACATTCATTATGTGATCCCAAGAGGGTTATAAAGTTTCCTTTGCCTCAGATTTCTTATCTATGCAAGTGGGAAAATGTAGTAAATACCTCATAGTCTGTTGCAATGAGAAAATAACTGAATGAATATGAAGCCCTTGGAATAGTGCCTAGCAAATCTTAAGAGTTTAGCATTAATTTTAATTAATTGTTTCAGTTACTTTTTTTTATTATTGTTACCTCTATAACAATACTGCTCTACCTACAGGAACTGCTGTGCATATTACTATTTTTAGTGTAAGACACACTCATTCATTCAATCATTATTCACCAAGTACCTCCTCTATGCCAATCCATATGTAACTAATCCCCTTGAAGAATTTACTGTCTACTAGTAAGATGGAAAGAAAATACCACAATGTTACTGTGAAGTTATTTATAGAGGAGGAAATAAAGAGTACAGAGATATGGGGTCTAACTTAAGCTGGGCGGGGGGGCGGAGGGGCGGGGGTGGGGGGACAGGGGAAGTTTACTTGTCAGAGTTGCATGCTCAAATTGCCAAAGATTACAGAGAAATTAAGTAGCAATGACGGGGGGAGGCTAATTTCAGAAATTAACCATTTCTCATGACCACTATCCTCAGAAGCCTCCCAATATTTGATGAACCAATGTTATTGGAATTGGAGAATAAGTAGATAACAATAAGCACAAAGACAGGAATCAACTTACCTTAATGTGTCTCTTCATTAAAATGAACATTTAAGCCCCACCAATGAAAACATTTTTATCAACTTTATGCTGTAACTTTTTGAATTGTATTATAATTCATGGAATCCAGATTTTTTAAAAATAGCATTATTAACAAATTGGCAAATGTTGAAGTTATAGACTATTAAAAATCCTTAAGTTGCATGAAAATTCATTGATAATTAAGTGAGAAAAGTAGAGAGACAGGCTTCACACCTTCTTGTCATTTATACTTATATGACATCCATTTACGTAGAAAGTACTGCATGCTAGTCACTGTACTAATATTCTCAGAATTGGACTTCTCAATGACCTGATGAAGTACACAATATTGGCCTCATTTTATCTGTTCAGAGGAGTTAGCAATTTGTTAACATTTGTGCAGACAATAAATAAGTAGTGATCGAGGATTAAAATCAGGAATATATGATGACAAAGTTGATAACTGTTATTCTACTCCACTTAAAAGTTTTCAGCATAACATATCTAGAACATATACTGATAAACATGAGCTATAAGTAATTCTAATTTATGTTAGTAGAACAGGGAGCTAGAAGCTACCTTGGCTGTATTTCACATGGCTTTCTTTCTTAGCTGACTCTGGAGGTCCAGTGCTTGTCTCTTGTTATTTTTTTCTTATATAGTTTTTCTTATTATATTTGCAATGTAAGTGATACTGGATGAGGAAGAAAGGTATTTTGATAGCCGAACAGGCATTCATTAAATTTAGATCCAGCTACCAATATTAACTAAGTGTCTATGATAAGCTGACACTAACAGTACCACCGAGTTTGGTATGCATGATTTTATTCTGTCCGTATAACATCTTTTCAGTGGTATTAATGGTATTGATTCTGTTTCTTGTATCCAGGTTACCTAGTGTTCTGACTCTCTCTCTCTCTCGCTCTCTATCTGTCTCCCCTGCTCCTCCCTCTCTCTTTCTCCTCCTTTATTTTATTTGTTAACCTGATTTATCTTTGAAGTATATTCTAAGCATCTTCTTCAACATAAAGTCACACCAGAAGAAATCAAACCAAGAGATGACAAGAGAAAGAAATTGAGTCCTGGTGATTCCGCTTGAGTTGCTACATACAGCTTTCTATTCCTGGATATTTCCAAGCATCATCTGGCCTTAAATTGCTGCCCTATTTTCCAGAAGGAAGACTACAACAGGAGTTGCCCAAATTGTTGTCCCACCACAGTTTGTATCTTGATTCCACCTGTGAATCCAGAAAACACTTCAGCCATTTGAAGAGTGAAGAGGAGGCTGGGCATGTTAAGAGGTAGATGTATTTGGCCAGATCCTGAAGCCAAGTCTGCGAGGATGTGTAAGGGCCTGATGCTATTACTGCCAATCCCTGCTACCCTTTCCCCCTACACACATACCAGTCACTCTAAATCCCAGCTGTGCTCATCCTTGGATCTCTCTTTCTAGAGGTCTAATAATATCTTAGAATCTTTGATTATTTCTGGTCATTTTTTGGAATTCACAATAACCGAAAACACTCTGGAACTCTTGAATACTGTGTGCTGCTTCTTATGCTCTTATAGCAAAACAAAACTATTGATTTCATGGTTATGAGAGCAAGAAACTTAAAAGAATCATAGCTCTGGATTCTGCTTCTAGAATTAGAACATAAATCTCTATTTAGCCAAAATTAGATGTTTAATTTACTCTACATAGAGACATTTCTTATGCATTTTATTATAAACTTGGTTTGAGAGGACCACGACACCCTCAAAAAGTGATTTACTCATTATTTATATTTAAGCATGTATTTTTTAAATGTATGTGTGCCTTCTCATGGGGGACACTAGTATCAAGGGAGCTGGCATCATTTCCAGCCTGTTCATTATGCACCAAGACAGACAGAGAGCTGCATGTCGGCCTTGATAGTCACCAACAAACATTTGACAAAAATCAAATTATTTAATAAATAATAGTATAAATAAATTCCTTTCTACCACTGAAATTCTATCATATTTTACAAACGTCTCTTTGATATTAATTGTTGCCTTTATTATTATTTTAGATTTGTAGAACTGTCTGGGTGTACTATGCCTTATGTCACCAGCAAACAAAGCACAGGACTTTCCTTCCAGTCATATTTGATTAATTTGTTCTTGGAATAAGACAGGGACTCATCCCTGTTCCGACAGACTACAAGGCTTCCTTCAGAAGAAGCCGTGGCAGAGAAGATTATCACAAAATGACTTTAAGAGTGTGACACATTGAAAGAGGACTCACTGAGGCCTGTGGCATTTGTAATGAGACGAAATGGTGGTTGAGAAACTTACAAATCTGTTTGGGAAGTTCTGACACTGGTTTGTGTCATTAGATGATGCTGCCTGCCACCACCTTGACAGCTGCATAATAAGAACAAAAGTCTCTCTGCTCAGGGACAGCTGCAGTACAGGGACTGTAGCACCATCAGCTGTCATTTGGAGCTGACAGCCTTCTTGATGGTGAGAAGACTTGGAGCTGCCATGGGCATCTCATTCAGTAACCAGTCTTTCCATTCATGTCAGTTTCCAGCCTAACCTCAGGTTAAGAGCTGGGTCAGTATGACCCTTAGGAGTGTAATAGATCTGGTCAATCAAACGCTGTGAATCCTTTCTCAATGGAACAAAGGTAGCAGTCTCAGAAAGCATGGGTGTGAATAAAGCCAATCACCCAGATGGTTGCTCTAGGGCTCAATAAATAGTCACACAATGACAATTTTCTAGCAGCATATGTGGTCATTTGCAAAGGGCTTTCACATACATTATCCTATTTATTTTTCAAAATAACCCTGTGAGATAAGACAAATAGGTACAATTATTACCATTTTATAAATAAGTCCATTGAGATTGAGAGAGACTGAATGGCTTGCCCAAGGCTGAATACACGGTCATTAATTAACCCTGGCTTAAATGGAAGCCTTCTAGTCTTCAGGTTCATAATGATAAACACTGACCAATGATATAATTTTGGCCAAAGAAGACAGGTCAAAATCATTGAATAAGAGAGGATTGCCAAATCAAGCTTCAAATGCTAGCTGATATTATGTCTGGTTTCCCTATCTCCTGGCGGTGTTTTCAAATATGTGTCCAGATTCCATCTTATTTCTCAATTAATTAGACTCACAATTATTCATGAAAGACAATGCACAGAGCATTCCACTTGATATTTTTACATATTATCCATTTTTACTTTACCCTTACAAAAATAGCCCTTGGAATTGGTTTATATTATCTATATGTACCACAAGAGGTAATTGGAATTCCAAAAAAAAAAAAAACCCAAAAACTCAAGTGACATCACACTGTAGGAAATGTTAGAACTATGCCTTGAACCCCTGTAATTTGACACTGAAACTGTCCTAATAAAATTAATACAACTTAATTGCTAGATTCTTAACAAAAACAGAAGCCTGGAGTAGAATCAGAGCAAAGCATGAACCAGGTTGCCCTAGAACCACTTCCTTAAAGCTACCACTTGGAAGTCACCTACCCCCATCACAAGATCCTAACTTCTGTAGATAACATCCTTATCATTCATAAACCTCAAGTTTTTGATTTGAGATGTTTTGCAGATCCTGCATTCCAACAAGTCCGTTGATGCCAGCCAGTCTGAAGACCCGCTCTGAGGAAGCCACTCAGTACCAGAATGTGGTTTCTTCATCTCCCTATCCCATGACTCAACCTCTCACTTTGCAAACAATCAGCAACCCTAGCTCCTCAGCTCTCTGTCCACCAAAATTCCCTTAAAAACCCCAGTCCAAAACTTCTAGGAGAGGTAGATTTGAGGTTCCCTCTCATCTTTTTCTTTGGCTGCTATTTGATTATTAAACTCTTTATCTGCTGCAATTCCTGCTGTTTTGGTGCATTGATTGGTTACCGTGCACTAAGCAAGAATCTGATCATGCTATAACAATACTATGCAGGTTGATTTTCTTTATGCAAATATTCTGAAATGGATATGCACACATAGGGTCTCAAAGTCCTAATTTTCAATGTATATTTTTAAATGTTTATAATAAGAAAAGATCAGTATGACAATATTCTGAATCACTTGAATTAAGTCCTAAACAAACAAGTGTTGTCACTACTTTGTGGGGCCAACCCAAAACAGTTTGTTTCCAGACTCATAGGCAATCAAGATCACTCAATGTGACTGATTATTCTTTATGAGGCATTTCTTAAAAAGGGAATTCATGAGTCATTGACTAGAACTCTATCTGGTTCTCTAAATTTAGTCCATATTAATTTGGTTTATGTCAACACAAATATGCCTTGCAGGACTAGTGCAAGGTTTTGGGATAAGTACTGTGTTAAACAAGAGAGGAATCAGATCATTTTCTTTTACTTAAGGGCCAGTTCCACAGTGTGTGAGTGTAAAAGGTCCATAAAACAGAATGAGAATTCAGGTAAGAATGTTAAACCTATCTCTTGTCTTGTGCCATCAAAAGAATTTGACACTCATAAAAATCAGTGACAAACTGTAATAGTCTGTTCTCATGCTGCTAAAAAAGACATCACTGAGACTGGGCAATTTATTAACAAAAGGGGGTTTAATGGACTCACAGCTCCACATGGCTGAGAAGGCCTTACAATTGGTGGAAGAAGGTGAAGGAGCAAAGGAACGTCTTACATGGTGTCAGGAAAGAGAGCATGTGCAGGGGACCTGCCCTTTATAAAACCATCAGATCTCCTGACACTTATTTGCTATCAAGAGAACAGCGTGGGAAAAACACACCCCCATGATTCAATCACCTCCCACTGGATCCCTCCAATGACATGTGGGAATTATTGGAGCTACAATTCAAGATGAGATTTGGGTAGAGACACAGCCAAACCATATCACACACTTTTGCCATAATTGCTGGCATATAGTAAGTCAGGTAAAATACACTACATACCATATAACTCATTTTATGTAAAACTAAAAAAAAAAAGCAAATTTATCTCTGTTGACAAAAAGCACATAGGTGGTTGTCTGGTTACCAGGGGATGCAAGGAGTGGTTGCAGTGAGGGAACAGAAAGAGACACAAGAAAATTTGGGGGTGATGCCATCGCACACAATCTTGGTTGTGTCCATGGCTTCATGTGTGCATACACATAACAGAGCGTATCCAATGGTACCCTTTCAACACAATTTCTGTGGTTTCTTGCATGTTTAGTATACCTCAATAACATTGTTTAAAAAGTAAATTACTGGTAATGCTTTTTGAAGTTTGATTAATAATTACACATAAATAATTTAAACTTCTAGTGAATTATATTTGGATTAAATCAACTAAAGAAGAATGAATAAACTATTCATTCCTCAGTTGGCTCCTTAATTTCCAGGTTATAATTATTGGGGTCTATGTACCAAATTTTACTGAGTATTTTCTATCTCTAACACTAGGTTTTTCTTAGTAACGGAGTTCTGCCAGACTGAAATCTTGCTTCAGACTTTTCAACTTAAATATAAGGTTTTTTCCTCCCAAAAGATATGCTAAACATATCTTATGTTAATGTACATACATAAATATTAATATCTAGAATAGATACTTTATATATTTACATGTCAATGTATGTTTATGTGAATATATTTTATATTCTTTGTTCATATGTATGTTCTTGTTATAATATTAAATATGACTTTCATTAACAAAGAATATGTTGAAGGAAAAGTAGTCAAATTCTATTATATTTTTCAAAAGGAATAGATAATCCAAACCAAGCCTTCAAGCCTTCCAAATTTTAAAATGATAAAGAATATCTAATTAAATACTTAACTAATAGTAAAACTGGGAAGATAACTTCAACATACAAAGCAGAAATAGTACAGAAAATTTGACACATGAACTTGATGGACTTTTATGCAGCCATTAAAATGATAATTATGAAGGCTATAAAACAAAATGAAATGCTTATAATAAAATATTGAGTGACAAAGGCAGAATGCAAAATCATATCTATGCTATAATTAGGTTTTGCACAACACATACCTAAGGAGTTTGTAACTCAGTTTCAAGCATTGTCTTAGGTCCTGCAGTTACAAAGGTAAAGAAATAACTGCCCATAGCTTTAAGAAGCTCAGTCTCATTGCGGGAGACTGACATGCAGTAAATGAGTATGATAACCTCTAAGACCTGCTATATAATTATATAGTGCAGAAGTAGGTCAGAAAAATAAGTAACAAAGCCCATGAAGTGAGCTAGGAAAACTTCCAGAAAAATAAATATCTGTCTGTGTAAGTACACTGGCCAGAGAGCAACTACATCTGGGATGGAAATCCCCTTGGTACTTTTGAGAGACAAGAAGAAGTCAAATAAAATGTTTTCTTAGCAGCAGCAGCAGCAGCCAGTAGGCACAGCCCAAATGGCTCAGTTCTCTTTCACCTGCTTCAACTCCTGCTTGTCCACATCGCCTACCTGCAAATCTGTTGGTAGAAACCTCTTTCCTGCCCCTGCTCATCATAGGAATGTCATGGTTTATGTTGATATACTTTTATGGCTTTTTGATAACCCCAAACTGCTGGATCCTTAAGGGTCACTTCTCTGACACTCGGCATAGTTTATTATTTTAGGATTCCAAACTTTTTCTTGACTCACTAATTCTTCTTATGTAATGCTATCAACTTTGTCCTCTAACTACGGTGACTCTCCATTCTGATTCTTAAACATTACAGCTGGGAACATAAAAGTATGTTCCATAGAGTATACAGAGAAAGGGTCAGCAAATTGCCACCCACTGACCAAAGCTGTCCTGCTAAATATTTTGGTCCTACCTATGCTACAGACTAAATATTTACGTATCTCCAAATACAATGAAACATAATCCTTAATATAATGATACTTGGAGGTGGGGCCTTTGTGAGGTGACTAAGTCATGAGGTCAGAGCCCTCATAAATAGGTTAGTGTCCAAAGGACATAGATGGCTATCTGTGATCCAGGACTCAGGCCCTCACCAAATACCACATGTGCTGGCATCTTCTCATTGGAATTCATAGCCTCCAGAACCATGAGAAATAAATTTCTTAGCTATCTGTCGTAGCAGCCTGAACAAATAAGACAAAATTCAAAGTTCAAATGGCACTTACATTTCTAACTAGCTGGAAACAAATATATTTTATAACACAATAATTACATTGAAAATATTTCCTTCTTTGTAAATAAAGTTTTATTGGAACATGACCATGTTTTCTATCTTTATATACAGCTAGTCTCCAACTTAGGATGGTTTGAGTGGCAATTTTTCAGCTTTGTAATGGTGCAACAGGGATACACATCTAGTAGAAAATGTACTTCAAGTACCCATGAAACCATTCTGTTTTTCACATTCAGTATTCAATAAATTACATAAGAAATTCAACACTGAATTACAAAATAGGGTTTGTGTTAGATAATTTTACCCAATGGTGGGCTTTGTAAGTATTCTGAGAACATTTAAAGTGGGCTCGGCTAAGATGTGACGTTCAGTAGTTTGGGTGTATTAAATGCGTTTTTGATTTACAATGGGTTTACTGGGATAAAACCCCATTGTAAGTTGAGGAGCATCTGTATATTATGTGGCTACATTCTTGTTACAGCAGCAGAGTTTAGTAATTGTGACAGAGAGTGTATGACCTGAAAAAATAAAACAGCTTGCCCTTTACAGACAATTTTGTTGACTATGTAATAGAGAATAGTCTCAACATATTGCTATAGTTTATTTATGATATGTATAACTATACATTTATTATATGTGTGTATTTATTAAATGTATATGTGTTATTTATTAAATGTATATTTATTATATGTATAACTGTATTTATTATATGTATAACTACGTATTCATTGTATTTTGACAATACTTTAATGTAACTAAATCTTTTCAACAGCAATGAGATAAAAGTTTTGTAAAAAATATCAAGTACCACATTTCTATTTCTCAAATAAATTGATGATGATGTAAAATTTGTTAATATTTGCCTTCCACATTAGTCCATTTTCATGCTGCTGATAAAGATAAACTCATGACTAGAAACAAAAATAGGTTTAACAGATTTACAGTTTCACATGGCTTGGGAGGTCTTGCAATCACAGTGGAAGGCAAGGAGGAGCATGCCATGTCTTACATAGGTGGCAGCCAACAAAAAGAGGGAGCTTGTGCAGGGAAATTCCCCTTTATAAAACTGTCAGATCTCATGAGACTTATTTACTATCACAAGAACAGCATGAGAAAGATCTACTCCCATGATTCAATTAACTCCCACTTGATCCCTCCCATAACACATGGGAATTCAAGATGAGATTTGGGTGGGGACACAGTCAAATCATATCATTCTTCCCTGGACCCTCCCAAATCTCATTTTCTCACATTTCAAAACTAATTATGACTTCCCCAAAGTCCCCCTAAAGTCTTAACTCATTTCAGCATTAATTCAAATGTCCACAGTTCAACATCTCATCTGAGACAAGGCAAGTCCCTTCTGCCCTAAGCCTGTAAAATCAAAAGCAAGTTACTGACTTCCTAGATACAATGGGGGTACAGTCATTGGGTAAATACAGCCATTCCAAATGGGAGAGATTGGCCAAAACAAAGTGGTTACAGGCCCCATGCAAGTCCAGATTCCGGTGGGGCAGTCAGATCTTAAACCTCCAAAATGATCTCCTTTGACTCCATGTCTCACATCCAGGTAATGATGATGTGAGAGGTGAGTTTCCATGGTCTTGGGCAGCTCCACTCCTGCGGCTTTGCAGGGCACAGCCTCCCTGCCAGCTGCTTTCATGGGCTGGGGTTGAGTGTCTGCAGCTTTTCCAGGCACATGGTGTAAGCTATCAGTGGACCTACAATTCTGGGGTCTGGAAGATGGCGAGCCTCTTCTCACAGCTCCATTAGGCAGTGCCCCAGTAGAGACTCTGTGTGGCAGCTCCAACCCCACATTTTCCTTTCATACTGCGCTAGCAGAAGTTATCTGCAAGAGCCTCGTTCCTGCAGCAAACTTCTACCTGGACATCCAAGTGTTTCCATACATCCTCTGAAATCTAGGCAGAGGTTCCCACACTCCAAATCTTTATTTCTGTGCTCTCGCAAGAAGCACATCACATGGAAGCTGCAAAGCTTGAGATTGCACCCTCTGAAGCCACAGTCCAAGCTCTCTGTTGGCCCCTTTCAGCCATGACTGGAGCAGCTGAGATGCAGAGCACCAAGTCCCTAGGCTGAACACAGCATGGGTACCCTGGGCACAGCCCATGAAACCACTTTTTTTCTCCTAGGCCTCAGGGCCTGTTATGAGAGGGGCTGCCATGAAGGCCTCTGACAGGCCCTGGAGACATTGTTCCCATTGTCTTGGGAACTAACATTGACCCCTTGTTGCTTATGCAAATTTCTGCAGCCAGCTTGAATTTCTCCTCAGCAAACGAATTTTTCTTTTCTATTGCATTGCCAGGCCGCAAATTTTCTGAACTTTTATGCTCTGCTTTCCTTATAAAACCGATTGCCTTTAACAGCACCCAGGTCACATCTTGAATGCTTTGCTGCTGAGAAATTTCTTCTGCCAGAAACCCTAAATCATCTCTCTCAAGTTCAAAGTTCCACAAATCTCTAGGGCAGAAGTAAAATGTCACCAGTCTCTTTATTAAACATAGCAAGAGTCACATTTACTCCAGTTTCCAACAAGTTCCTCATCTCCATCTGAGACCACCTTAGCCTGGATTTGATTGCCCATGTCATTATCGACATTTTGGTCAAAGCCCTTTAACAAATCTCTAGCGAGTTCCAAATTTTCCCACATTTTCCTGTCTTCTGAGCCCACCAAACTGTTCCAACCTCTGCCTTTTACCCAGTTCAAAAGTCGTTTCCACATTTTCGGGTATGTTTTCAGCAGCACCCTACGTTACTGGTACCAATTTACTATATTAGTCTATTTTCATGCTGCTGATAAAGATATACCTCAGGCTGTGAACAAAAATATGTTTAATGGACTAACACATCCACGTGGCTTAGGAGGCATCACAATCATGGCAGAAGGCAAGGAGGAGCAAGTCACATCTTACATGGATGGCAGTGGGCAAAAAGAGGGAGTTCGTGCAGGAAAATTTCCCCATATAAAACCATCAGATTTCATGAGACTTATTCACTATCATGAGAGCACCACGGAAAAGACCTGACTGCATGATTCAATTACCTCCCACTGGTCCCTCTCACAACATGGGGAATTCAAGATGAGATCTGGGGAGGACACAGCCAAACCACATCACCTTCCACCAGTGATGTCTCTGACCACATGAAAAACCAATACACATCAATCTGCCTCAGCATCTATCTAAAACAGTAGAGTAATTTTAACAAGTCTCTGCCTAAAGATAGAAATTTTACCCATTACATCTTATCCCAGCTTGTTTTGGTCATCAATCTGTAAAGCTTAACTTTCAATGTTGACAAAAAGCCTATTGTTCTAAATTTATTTATGTTTGTTTCATCTTTCTTTCCGCAGTATAAAACAGAAAAAAATTAATGTGTTTACAATTAAATTATGATTTTAAATTGATGTTATTAGATGCCTCAAATATGATATCTGTTTTTTTTTAAGTCTATTTTGTGTTGCTATAACACAATATCACATACTGGATAATTTATAAAACAGAGAGAGCTATTTCTTACAGTTCTGGAGACTGGTAATCTCAAAAGGGGAGGGAGTTGGCATTGGGTGAGCGTTTTCTTGCTGCATAATTTATTACAAAAGGACAAAGGGAAAGAGAGAGCAAGAGAAAGGAAGCTAAATTCATCCTTTTTATCAGGAAGCCATTCTAAATAATATCATTATTCCATTAGTGATGGCAGAGCCCTCATAACCTAATCACCTTATAAAGGTCCCACTTCTCCATACTGTTGCATTGAGGATTAAGTTTCCAACACATGAATTTTGGGGTTACATGCATGCCATCATGTTCTAGCTCATGATCCCCAAAATTCATGTCCTTCTCTCATGTAAAATACATTTACTAAATCCCAATAGCCCCAAAGTGTTAACTTTTTCCAGCACTAACTCAAATGTCCAAAGTTCAGAGTCTTATCTGAATCAGAGATGAGTGAGACTTATAGTATGATTCATCCAGAAGCAAGTTCCTCTAGAGCTGTAAGCCTGTGAAATTAACAAGTTATCTGCTTCCAAAACACAGTGTTGGAACAACCATAAGCTAGACATTCCCATTCCAAAAGGGAGAAATAGGCAAGATAAAAGAAATAACTGGTCCCAAGTAAATCCAAAATCTAAGAGAAAAATCAGTACTGAGTTTTATAGCTGGAAAATCATCACCTTTGACTTTATCCCTCACATCCTGGGAACACTGGGGTAGGAGCTGGGACCCCAAGGCCAAAGGCAATCCCATTCCTATGGCATTGCTGGGCACAGCCCATCCATCCACTCTCAGGGGCTAGAATTTCATGACCGTAGCTTTCCCAAACTGGAGTTGCACATTGGTGGCCCTACAGGTTCTGTAGTCTTGGGGACTTCCTTACTCCCTCAGTTTCAGTGGGCATTGCCCTAGTGGATGCTCTCTGCAGTAGCTCTGCCCTTGTAACAAATCTCTGCATGGGCCTCCAGGACATCCATGGCATCCTTTGAAATCTAGGTGGAGACTGTCACGGCCCCACAACTTACGCATTTTGCTTTGCAGGATTTGCACCACATAGATGCCACCCAAGTTTATGGCTTGGACCTCCAAAGCAGCAGGTAGAGTGTCACTTAGGCCCACTTGAGCCATAGGTGAGGCAGTCAAAGAGCAGTTTCCTGGAAGGCAGGGAACAGAGTCCAAGGCGGCACTGAGCAGGAAGCCAATGGAGGGCACCCTGGGCTCATCCCCTGAACTTATTCTGCCCTCCTGGTGCTCTGGACCTGTGATGGGAGGGGCAGCCTTGAAGATCTCTGAAATGCCTTCAGGTCTTCCTCCTATTGTCTTAATGAATCTAACCTAACTTTCTTCTATCCATATTAACTTCTTTTTTTAAAAATACTTCAATTTTTATTTTAGATTCTGGGGCACATGTGCAAGTTTCTTACATAGGTATATTGTATGATACTGAGGTTTAGGGTACAACTGACCTAGTCACCCTAGTAGTGAGCATAGTACCCTATAGGTAGTTTTTCAGCCCTTACCTCCCTCCTTTTCTCCCCACTCTAGTAGTCCCTAGTATCTATTGTTCCCATCTTCATATCCACGAATACCCAATGTTTAGTTCCCTTTTAAAAGTGAGAACACGCAGTATTTGGTTTTCTGTTTCCACATTAATTAAATTAGAATAATGGCCTACAGCGTCATCCAAGTTCCTTCAGCATAAAGAATAATTTCATCCTTTTTTTATGGATATATCATATTTAATGATGCATATATACCACATTTTTTCCCCAATCCACCACTGATGGGCATCTAGGTTGATTCCATGCTTTTCCTATTGTGAATGGTGTTGCAATAAACATAAAAGTATGTTGCAAGAAGTAAGGGACTCTGAACAGAGGGACTGGCTGAAGCCATGGCAGAAAAACATAAATTGTGAAGATTTCATGGACATTTATCACTTCCCCAATCAATACTCTTGTGATTTCCTATGCCTGTCTTTAATCTCTTAATCCTGTCATCTTCGTAAGCTGAGGATGAATGTCGCCTCAGGACCCTGTGATAATTGTGTTAACTGCACAAATTGTTTGTAGAGCATGTGTGTTTGAACAATATGAAATCTGGGCACCTTAAGAACAGGATAACAGCAATGTTCAGGGAACAAGGGAGATAACCTTAAAAGTCTGGCTGCCTGTGGGCCGGGCAGACCAGAGGAAATTCCAGCTTGGTGATTTCTAGTCAGACAGGTTCTCTGCTCTTGAACCCTGACAATGCATGCACAGCAGGACATGGAAGTTCATTAGTGATTCTAGTTTCACCCTGACCTTCTGCCGTGTGATCTTTTGTCGCCCTTGAAGCATGTGATCTCTGTGACCCACAGCCTATTTGTACACTCCCTCCCCTTTGAAAATTGCTAATAAAAACTGGCAGGTTTTACGGCTCAGGGGGCATCATGGAACCTACTGACATGTGATGTCTTCCCCAGACACCCAGCTTGAGTGCCAGATTTTGGGGGAATCCGCCCCCGATAATTTAACAGAGGTTCTTTACTATTTTCCCTAAGTGTCAGCCTGTCTGAGAAGTATAAGGAAAGAGTACAAAAGAGAAATTTTAAAGCTGGGTGTCTGCCAGGCTGGAATTGACTAATCCTAGCAAGCATGGGGGCACTGCAGGAGACTAGTGCGTATTTCATTCCTATCTACATCTGCATAAAGGCAGACACTCCCAGGGCAGCCATTTCAGAGGCCTCCCCTAGGAATGTATTCTTTTCCCAGGGCTGTTAATTATTAATATTCCTTACCGAGGAAAGAATTCCGTGATATTTATCTTACCCATTTTCAGTAATAAGAGAAATATGGCTCTGTCCTACCTGGCCCACAGACAGCCAGACTTTAAGGTTATCACAGGGTCCTGAGGCGACATTCATCCTCAGCTTACGAAGATGATGGGATTAAGAGATTAAAGACAGGCATAGGAAATCATAAGAGTATTAACTGGGGAAGTGATAAATGTCCATGAAATCTTCACAATCTATGCTCAGACTGCAGTAAAGACAGGTATAATTAATTATAAAAGTATTAATTTGGAGAACTAATAAATGTCCATGAAATCTTCACAATTTATGTTCTTCTGCCGTGGCTTCAGTCGGTCCTTCCATTCGGGGTCCCTGACTTCCTGCAACAAAAGTACATATATCTTTTTGGTAGAATAATTAATTTTCCCTTGAGTATACCTCATAATGGGATTCCTGAGTCAAAGGTTCGTTCTGTTTTATGTTCTTTGAGAAATCTCCAAACTGCTTTCCACAGGTGCTGAACTAATTTACATTTTCACCAACAGTGTGTATGTGTTTTCTTTGCCCTTTATCCTCACCAGACGTTGTTGTTTTTTGACTTTTAAATAATGGCCATCCTGACTGGTGTGAGAGGTTATCTCATTGTGGTTTGGATTTGCATCTATCTGATGGTTAGTGATGCTGATTAGTTTTTTGTATGTTTTTAGGCTGCTTGATTGTCTTCTTTTGAGAAGTGCCTGTTCATTTTTTTTCCCACATTATAATGGGGTTATTTGTGTTTTGCTTGCTGATTTGCTTAAGTTTCTTAAGAATCTGGATATTATACCTTTCCATTCAATTCATAGAGTCAAATAAATCTTTCTGAAATGTATTAAGTTGAAGGTAAAACAGCTGACATTAATAAGAGTGCTCTTGAAATTTAGTCCATTTAAAATTGAAGGTAGAAATTAGTTGTTATTCTGGTGCTAATATAAAAAATTTTGGAGGAGTACATTGTTATGGTAAAAGCAAGGTTCTTGCTGAATTAAGAAATCAACAATGCTTCTATGTACTGGAATTGATTGTGTTGTACAAGCAAACACTTCCTTGCATAGTAAAAAATGACTATGATGAACAGCCTCCAGTAAATCTACCAGTGAGGTTGAATTCATATTTGTCAAAATTTACAAATATATTTATACACACACAGTTAAATTGAAACTACTGTGAAATGCTGACAAATGGATAATTTCAATCACAAAAAACACTTGGTAACACCTCATGTTTTCCTTCTTTTTAGCAACTATCTATGAAATTATTGAAATGTAAGACACTGAACTCTGTTGATTACTTTTTGTAGAATGGGTATTATTTCTTTTTTAAATGGTTGGTAGTATTTTCCAGTAAAATCATCTGAATCTGAAAGTTTCATTGTTGGAAAGTTTTCAGCTACCAATTCAGCATCCTTAATAGATATGACACTATTCATTTTATTTAGGTTTTCAGTGAGATTTGGTAGTTCCTGTTTTCAATAAATATTTCTGTTTTATTTAAGTTGCCACATTTTGTCCATGGTATTTCTATATATTTCTCTATTATCCTTTTCATGTCTATGGGTTATTTATTATTGTTCTGTCATTCTTGAGATTGGTAATATGGGACTTATCTCTCTGTTAGTCTGGCTAGATGTTTATCAGTTTTATTAAGTTTTTCCAAAAACCAGCTGATTTCATTGATTTTCTCCATTTGTTGTTCTGTTTTTACTTTTATGTATTTTTGTTCTAATCTTTATTCCCTTTTTTCTTCTTGCTTTGGGTTTAATTTGCTCTTCATTTCATAGTTTCTTGAGATAGAAGTTTATATTACTTATTTGAGACTTCATTTCTTTCTTAGTATAAGCATTTAATGTTTTGAAATGTCCTTAAACACTACTTCAGCTACATCCTACGCGTTTTGATATATTGTGTTTTCATTTTCTTAAAATTCAAAGCCATTTTCCAATTTTCTTTCTGACTTCCACTTTTTCCCTACTGAAGTATTTAGAATTGTGGTCTTCAATTTGAAAACATTTCATGTTTTTCCAAAAATATTTCCATCATTTAGTTTTAGTGTTACATTTTGTAGAACATATAGTGTATAATTACAATTTGATTAAAATTGTTGAGATATATATTATGACCCAGAATATGTTGTACCTTAGGAAATGTTTTATATGCACTTGAAAATGGTTTCATTCTGCTATTGTTGGGTGAAGTTTTTCTATAAAGTTTTTTTCATAAGTGCCTTGATGATCCTTATGCATTTCTTCTGTTCATGTTTTATCTCCATCATATGTAAGAAAATCTTCGTACAGACAGCATATATTTGGGTCTTGATTTTTATCTAATCTAACAATCATGTATTTTAATTTTTGTTTTTATACCAGTTATATTTGAATTAATTATCGATATTATGGAATTAAACATACTATCTTATTTGTTTTGTACTTGTATGTCACTTATAAAAAAAAAAGAAAAGTGGTGTGACCAAATTGTAATAAGGATTAGTATGTCCCAGAACAAAGATAAATAATAAACTGATAGAGTGATAAAGAATCCAAATCTCTGTAAAGACATGTAAAAGTCAAGGAGTAATTCAAAGTAAATGAAGGAAGAACTCACAGAATTACAAGAAGGAATAGAGGAATCTATAATTATAGTTTGGATTTTGTTTTTATACAATTTATTTCTACATACAGCATTAATCCAAAAGACAATGTCATTTTTGTTTATTTGTCTGTTCTGTTGTGATAGTAATACTCAACATAGGCGACAGCCTCTTAAAATATTTAAGTGCACAATATAGTATTGTAAATTAAAGGCAAAATATTGTACAACAAATATGTAGAAATAGCCACCTTGCATAACTGAAACCATATACCCATTGAAAAGCTACCTTTTTATTTAATGTAGTAAATCAATTATATGCCAGAATGATATAAACATTTTGCTACAATTCAGGCAATGACAAGCCATTGACAAGCCATGAAATTTGTATTAACAACTCATGAAATGAGTCAAAGAATGAGTCAAAGGAAAAGGTAAAACTGTTCAGGTTTGGGGCTTTGGTAATATTTAAATATATAACAAGTATAGATATTAGAAATATCAGTGGAGGTATGTGAAAGATACTACATGAATATTCTTTCAGGAATGTTAAATATAGCAACTTTTTTTCCTGGTCTTAGACTACTTATTGCCACAGTGTTTATGTTTTGGACATTTTTTAAATCAAAGTTTATTTTTTGAGCAGATTCTACTTCGTCCTCGCCACGAATCACTCATTGAGCTAACTGGGTTTGATAGTGTGTCAAACCCCGGATTCACAAGGTGGATCAGATACAGCCCTCACCGTGGGGAATTCCCAGACTAATATGAAAGATAAGTACATAGGCAATTTCTTTTTTTTTTTTTTTTTTTTTTTTTTTCTGAGAGGGAGCCTCGCTGTGTCGCCCAGGCTGGAGTGCAGCCGCGGGATCTCAGCTCACTGCAAGCTCCGCCTCCTGGGTTCAGGTTCACGCCATTCTCCTGCCTCAGCCTCCCGAGTAGCTGGGACTACAGGCGCCCGCCACCACGCCTAGCTAGTTATTTGTATTTTTTTAGTAGAGACGGGGTTTCACCATGTTAGCAAGGATGGTCTCGATCTCCTGACCTCGTGATCCGCCCGTTTCGGCCTCTCAAGTGCTGAGATTACAGGCTTGAGTCACCGTACCCGCCTGTACACAGGAAATTTCTATACAACACCTTTAAATTGTCAGATGGAAGTAAAAGTTAATCTGAAGAAACACAAGAAAGAACATGCGTCTATTTACGGAGGTTGGGGAGGGTGAAGACATTCAGGAACGTTTCCCAGTGAGAGGGGCAGCCTCTGAATTGAATTTAAAATGAGAAGTAAAACATAGCAGATGAATAAAAGAGGGAAATAGAACATCTTAGCAGATATTAAATAACTTAAAATGATAGGAGATTGTTTCAGCTCTAGCCTTGTGAAACAGAAATTAACATATATGTGATTTATTTAGGAGGTTAGGATCTTAACTAGGCCTAAACTTAACACAGTAATGGGAAGATTTCAGTGGAAGCTGCAACAGCTCTTCATAAGGAAAGGTCAAATACAAAGCCTATTTAAATCATCCTTCAAATTCTTCCCCTACAGATTCTTCATAAAGAACAACATACAACAGATAATGAGAGAATCTGCAAATATGAGAAACTGAAATATACTCCAATGCATAATTACCTATGGTCAGGTTATCTGTTCTCTGATTATGATATATAGTCACAGAGAGGTTTTTGTTAATATTAGAAATCGATACACAAATCAATGAAAATAAACTTTTATGAGTAATTAATATGTCCACTGTCTGATCACAACACTGTTTCACAAATGTATGTTTATGTCAGACCATATCAAATTGTACAGTTTATATTTGTACAGTTTATGGTGTTTTCACTATATTTCAATAAAGCTGTTAAAGAAAAATAAAGGAAATCTACATCTCTGCATAGAGAAGTCACTGAAGAATCCATATTTTCAGGATTTTAATTTTTGGTTGTTATTGTAATAGTAAACTTGGATTGACAGTGAGATCATCTTACTCCTGATCCATGGTTCTTGCTTTCTCTGGTAAGAGCATTTGCTGAAGTGAGGGACAGCATCTGTGATCTCTGGGTGGAGAAATTTCAACTGATGCAAGAGGTCTAAACCTATGGATCCATTAACATGAAGACTTAAAATCTGACCAAAGTCTATTCAACTGAGATTCTGCATAACAGTAATAGGCCAATGGTGGTATAGGCACATTTATGCTATGAATGATAGCTTTATTAAGCAAATATTTGAAGAAGTCATAATTTTAATCCATTTAATATTCCCTGGTGGCTACTGCATGCAGGTACTAGGCTAAATTCATGGGAAACAAAAGTAAATAAAACACGGATATAGCTCCATAGGAATGCCAGGTCCATCGCCGGAGGACAGCAGGTTAAAGTCATGAAGTGGAATAACAGTCACAGCACAACCACAGGCCTGTGTAATGGTACCGTAGGACAGGGATTGAATAATTAGAATAGGCAAGTTTAGGAGACAGTCTCAAAAACAGATGGCATTTGAATGGGAGTTTGAAGAATGTAAGAAAAACAACATTGCCTCATCAGACTGGCTAAGATTTTTTATTGTGCATATTTCTTGAGTACAGTGTGAGCTTTGGCACATGCATAAATTATGCAATGATCGAATCAGTGTAACTGATTTAAACCATCACTTTAAACACTTATTATTTCTTCATAATGACATCTGAAAGCCTATCTTCTAGCTATTTAAAAGCATACAATACAGCTGGGTGTGATGGCTCATGCCTATAATCCCAGCACTTTGGGAGGCCAAGGTGGACAGATCATGAGGTCAAGAGATCAAGACCATCCTGGCCAACATGGTGAAACCCTGTCTCTACTAAAAATACAAAAATTAGCTGGGCGTGGTGACGAGCACCTGTAATCTCAGCTACTCGGGAGGCTGAGGCAGGAGAATCACTTGAACACAGGAGGTGGAGGTTGCAGTGAGCCGAGATCACACTGCTGCACTCTAGCCTGGTGACAGAGAGAGCCTCTGTCTCAAAATAAACAAACAAACAAAAATGCATTCTTTTTAACACTAGTAATTTTACTATGCAATAGGCCACTAGACTTTAACCTCTTTTATCTAACTATAACTTTGTACCTGTTGACCAATCCTTCATTATCTCCCTTTCAGCCTCCTTTTCCCATTCTCTGGTAAACACACATCTACAGCTAACATCATACTGAATGAGAAAAGCTGAACACTTTCTCTGTAAGTTCTGAAATATTACAATGATGTCCACTTTCCCCACTTTTATTCAACATACTGCTGGAAGTCCTAGCCAGAAACATCAGGCAAAAGGAAGAAATTAAAGGGCATCCAAATTATAAAGGAAGAAATCAAATTAACCCTGTTTGGAGATTAAACAGTCTTATTTATGGAGAACTGCAAGGACTCCATGAAAACTATTACAACTAATTAAAAAATTCAAAAATTAACGTACAAAATCAGTAGTTTCATTATGCCACTAGAGAATTATGTGGAAAAGAAATCAGGAAAGCAATCCATTTTACAGTTTTACAGGAGCAGGAAGAAATTTAGTCAAGGAGGTGACAGATCTTTAAGATGAAAACTGTAAAACACTGATGAAAAAAATGGAAGAAACACACACACACAAACACACACACACAGACATACCATACATGGAATAATATTGCTAAAATGTGCATACTACCCAGAGTGACCTACTACTTCAATGAAATTTCTATCAAAATCCCAATGACATTCTTTAAAAAATAGAAAAAATATATATATCGTGAAATCTGTATGGAATCATGGAAGACCTAGGATAGCCATAGCAATCTTGAGCAAAAAGAACAAAACTGTTGGCCTCATACTACAAAGTTGTAGTAATGAAAATAGCATGGTATTGGAATAAAAAGAACACACAGACCAATGGAGCAGAATAGAGGGCACAGAAGTAAACCCACACATCTAGGGCTAACTGATTTTTGACAAAGGTGTCAAGTAAAAATAATGAGGAAAGGAAAGCATTCTCAATAAATGGTAATGAGAAAATTGAATATTCACATGCAGAATGAGACCAGACGCTTATCTCTCACCATACACAAAAATTAACTAAAAATGGAGTAAAGACTAAAATATAAATATAAAACTGCTGCTCTCACTGGCAGCTGGTTCTTTTTAATGTTTTGACATAAAACATGCACATCCATACAGAGATATTTTAAATTAAATCTCCAGTTGTACAAGACAACATGGGTGATACTCTGACATCTGAATAATGAGTCTATAAAGAGGCGGCAGAGGAAAAAAAACAAGAAAGGCATCACCATTTTGTCACTAAAGAAAAACATAATAAGTTACATATTATTTCAATAAGATACAAAGAGGAATCTTACAAGTTTTAGTTCATTGTAGAGATGACAATATAAAAATTAAGGTTCTTCATGAGAAACAGTCCAGCAACTGTGGGATGAGTGATTAAACAAGAGCTTTGTCTTGTAGATTATATGCCCAGGTTACCTTCCAGACTTCTCCACAGAGAAAAACTAAAAGAATACAGAAACATGTTTAAAGTTTATGAAAAATATCTTGAGAACTAAGATCTTTCCTTTATTCTCTTTCTATTCCTCTCTATTTCTCTCTCATGCTCTTTATTTCCTTTATTACCTTATTCCTGACTTTTTGTTCACGTCTCCCTGCATTAATCATTCTATGAGTTTCCATTATTTCTTATATTGAGATGGGGGTGAATAGTAGATTTCTTAAACAGAATTGTATTTTAAATGTAGACATTTGCATATTTTCTCACTAAATTATAAGTTACTCAAAGGCAAAGACTTTCTCTCCATATTAAAGCAGGGTAGTTCATTGCAATGCAATATGTTTACTACATTAACGATGACTGACCCAAAAGTTAAGTTTAATCTGTTTCCTAAAACATGAAAACTGCAAATAAGTATGGCATGGAATATATTAATTTTAGTAGTTATGAATACTGTATTTCTATTAAAACAAATTATATTTTTAATAAACAACTACAGTTATTCATTCATTTTAGCTATTACTAAGTTTTAGGGATTGAGTTCAGAACATTATATTTAGTTTAACAAATAAAACACAGGAATTCAAATTCTTGAATTCCAGATAAGCAGCAAAGAAGTTTTAGCTTGCATATATCCTAAGCAATATTTGATACATATATATAGTGACTTGAGTAATGGCCTTGAAAAAATATATGTTCATGGTGTAAGCACCTGGAAGCTGTGAAAATGACCTATTTTCACAGGAAAAGGTTTTGCAGATGTAGTTAAGGTTCTGGAGATGAGTCATGTTGGAAATAGAAAGGGCCCTAAATGTAATGGTGAGTGTCCTTATGAAAAAGGGAGAACACACACACACACACACACACACACACACACACACACACACACACAGAGACACACACACGATGTGAACGTCGAGGCAATTCGGAGTGAAGCATCTGCATGCCAAGGGACACCGAGGACTCCCAGCAGCCACTCGAAACCAGGCGGGAGGCCTGAAATGGATTATCCATCACAGGCTCAGAAGGAACCAAACCTTCTGACATCTTCATTTTGGACCTGTAAAATCCTGAACTATGGGAGAGGAGATGTCTGTTGTTTCAAGCCACTCTGTTTGTGTTAATTTGTTATGGCAAATGTAGAAAATTAATGCACTATTTCAACAACAAAAACAAATGTTGTTTATCTAAAATTGAAATTTAACTGGACATCCTGTAGTTTTATGTGCTAAATCTGTTGACCTTGCTTTAGATGGATGATCTCATTAAATGCTCTATTTAAATGTAAGAGCTTGCTGTTATTGTTCTGCTTTACATTAAGGAACTGAACTCTAGGATGTTTTCAAGCTAGCCTAATAACTAATCAATCAATAAGCATTTGAGTCAGAATTCCAAAGTGAGACTTTATAATTCACAATCTTCAGCTCTTAATTAATATTCTACCACCTTCTAACATGTCTTGGGGTGAAATTTATGATATAATAAAAACTGAAAAAATGTAGGAACAAACTTATGCATGCATTGTTATTCTAGGATGGGGAAGGGTGGACAAGAGGAGAAACATAGGGCATCAGAGTATTTGAGGACCTACAGAGCAGCAAGAGCTCAAGGCGGTCTACCGCTGGATACAAAAAAATTAGTCACCAGGCTGGGTAAGGTGGTTCATTCCTGTAATTCCAGCACTTCGCGAGGCCGAGGCCAGAGGATCACTTGAGGTCAGGAGTTGAAGACCAGCCTGGCCAATGTGGCGAAACCCGTTCTCTATTAAAAATACAGAATATTGGTTGCGTTTGGTGGTGCACGCCTGTAATCCCAGCTACTTGGGAGGCTGAGGCATGAGAATTGCTTGAACCCTGGAGGCAGAGGTTGCAGTGAGCTGACATTGCACCACTGCACTCTAGCCTGGGAGTGGGGGAAAAGCCAATTTCTGCTGTAAAACTCAGAATATAAGCAATGGTTGCTCTCACAAAGTAGAAAGGGTATATGTTAAAGCAAATGAATGAAACTGAGCATGGCAAATCAGAACATTTCAAGATACACAATGTGAGTAAAGCAGAATGCATGCCTCTAAGATGACTGTATCATCATTATTTTATTCATATCACTCCTTTGGTAATGTGTCTGGATTTCCAGCAATGTCTAGATGAGCTCTTACCTAGAAGTATGAAGATATTTATTCAAAGCATGGCTCAGTCTAACTTTGCAGGCCCTCTTCCCTTTCCCATGTACTGAGAGAGCTGTGCTACAATGTCCCCAACTTCATTCCAACACGAATGTCGGATGGCCTGCAAGGTGGTAAATAATGCTGAAAACAGCCATAAACAGTGAAAAGTAGCTATGCAGACTTAACCTGCCAGACTTCGACAGCAGAAATTCTCCAGTTTAGAAGTAGTAGAAGTTTTCCTCTTCGTTGAGTGCTGTGCTTTAAGACAATTTTTCAACTGTTTTTAACTTCTAAAAAAAAGTTGATATTCAATAGTTTGGAGATACATATGCACTAAGAAATCATATTGCTTTTAAATCTTTAACTTAAAAACAACTCCAAGATGTTTGTGCTGATCTTACTCAAATTCTTAAGGAAAATGATTCAGGTTTCAGGCTGAAACCAAACTCCTCACAGTGTAGCAAAACAGAATCAATTATTATTAGACAGCAATAAGTAGGTAAAAGTAGAATTAAAGTGGAATCTGTGAGCAGTCCTAAAACAGGGTGTTCTGACAAATATTCTCTTATTCAGCATGACCCTCCTTTTACAAGTGTTCACAAAATGGTGCAAGAACCATGACAGCTGGCTTCTGAGCACAATTAGACTAAAACCCATGTTGCTTTGAAATAGAGAACGGGTTTTTAAAAAAAATATGATTTGATATGGGATAAGACATTTTTGAAAGATATATCTCTTAAAAGATACATAACTATAAAATGGCTGTAAAATTGCAGGACACGTACTAGAAGATTTTAGTAAAAATATAGGCAGGATTACTCCTTTGTGCTTACGAATCATTTTCCCCCCACCTAGATACACAAGAAGACCACAGTTTCTAGTTCTCTTGTATTTGAGTGGGGCCGATTCTGGCCATTAAATGTAGTGGAAAATGTTTGCCACTCCCAGGCCTAGTTATTACATTGTTTTTTATAAGATTCTCCACACTCTCTCCACGCAGCTGGATGCAGAAAAGTGAGATACAAGGCCACTTGGTGGAAGGGGCCATCCTCACTGACTTCACCACCTGGAAGGAAGCTATGGAGAATTGCCTAGACAAATACAACTGCATCAGACTCTGCCTCGGTAAGAAATAGATCTTTATTATGTTAAAATAGGTCCCTGGAATTTGGGTTTCATTTGTTATAGCAGCTAGTGTTATTTTTACTTAAATGGATCTCGGCTGGGCACAGTGGCTCAGGCTTGTAATCCCAGCACTTTGGGAGGCCGAGGCGGGTGGATCACGAGGTCAGGAGATCCAGACCACCCAGGTTAACACAGTGAAACCCCGTCTCTACTAAAACTACAAAAAATTAGCCAGGCGTGGTGGCGGCGCCTGTAGTCCCAGTTACTCTGGAGGCTGAGGCCGCAGAATGGCGTGAACCCAGGAGGTGGAGTTTGCAGTGAATTGAGATCACACCACTGCACTTCAGCCTGGGAGACAGAGCGAGACTCCGTCTCAAAATAAATAAATAAATAAATAAACAAACAAACAAACAAAATGGATCTCATGGTTCTGTAAAGCTGCAACATGCTTTAAAAATGTTCAGGCACAATGACCAAACAACAGGAAGCCAATAAAGGACTTTATAAAATTTAGTTCTGGATCAATGTATTATCTGGCCTTTTTCCGGGTCTTTGTTAGACTTTGACATTCAGTTAGTGGATTGTTAAGACACCTATATGCATTAACACACATTTAATTGTGAGTTTTAAACCCTCTATTCGTCTCTCTTTTCAATTTGTAATTAATTTCCCTTGTGTGATTAAATTAATGGTCTAGGAACCGGTTTTGATTACATTATCTCATTTGATTCTTACTAGAAGTTTCAGTTAACACATGAAAGCTATCATTTTTGAAGGTTTCTACATTCCGTGTCCTCTTGCTTATACTGGAAGAGTCAGAGCCAAAACAAAACTTAGAGGGGTTTCTTTTTTTTCTAATTGCATCTATACTTCAGTCCTAAAATAATAAAAAAAATTGTATAAAAAAAGTTGCCACAGTTTAATAAGAAAAAAATTAAAATATACAATATAGAATTTTAAAAATGTTTATAACAAGTTTTGCCTAGTTTTTGTTAGTTGAGAAAATTAAAGTTGATAACTTTTTAAAGTATGTGAAAATCAGTATCAAATTAACTTAGATGTAGTATGCTTAGAGTCTGTAAAATTCAGAAATGTGTGTGTAGGTATGTTTGTTAATGATGAGTACTTTTACGCTTTCATAAAAGTAAAGAGAGGTATATTAATTCACCTCTATATAACTGCCAACCATCAGTAGAAATTATCAAGATGTTGTAATAGTTGCTACTTCAACCTCCAATCTTATTTTAATTATTTTATATATTGTTTTATTACAAAGAAAGAAATACATGATGTTACTCATTTATATTTTAACACAAATACATAAAATGTTTGAACATATTCTTAAAAAACATCAAAAACTTATAATTATTTGTTCTTATCTAATATCTAGGCTACATTTAAATTTTCTCAATAGTATAAAATGTATCTTTTAACATAATTAGGATCCAAACAGATTTTACCTGTTTCTAAAAATAAATATTGACTCTTTAAATGTAAATCCCCCTCAATTTTTTTATATATACATATATTTAATCATTAAATTGATTTTTGAAAAACCTAGGTTTTGTCCTGTGTACATCCCATATTCCATAATAGTCTATTTGCTATTTCAAAATGATTCTTTTTTTTTTTTTTTTTTTTTTTTTTTTTGAGACGGAGTCTCGCTCTGTCGCCCAGGCTGGAGTGCAGTGGCCGGATCTCAGCTCACTGCAAGCTCCGCCTCCCGGGTTTACGCCATTCTCCTGCCTCAGCCTCCCGAGTAGCTGGGACTACAGGCGCCCGCCACCTCGCCCAGCTAGTTTTTTGTATTTTTAGTAGAGACGGGGTTTCACCGTGTTAGCCAGGATGGTCTCGATCTCCTGACCTCGTGATCCGCCCGTCTCGGCCTCCCTAAGTGCTGGGATTACAGGCTTGAGCCACCGCGCCCGGCCTCAAAATGATTCTTAACTTAGTCTTTTGTCCCGTTTTTCTTGTAAAAAATAAAATTAGCACTAAATTATTGATTAAAGTTAGACATTTTTGGCAAGAATACTTCATATGCTGTGCTGTATGCAAATATCAGTTGCAAAATCTTTTTGTATCTCACTTTTGATTAACTTAAATTTCATTAATGGCCTCAGAATCTCAGATGACTGACAGATGACTCCACTGAGAAGTTCTCTCTGTTTGTGTGTGTGCATGTGTATTTAATGAATATTTCATCTAATAATTTCATCCATTGATATTTGTTGCCTGGCAATGAGGTGATTTTTCTAAGCCTATAATTCCTTCTATTTTAATTATCTATATTTATTTTTTATAAAACTAACCCTCATTAATTATTGTTATTTAACTGAAATGCAGTTTATGTAAGGAAAGCTGGATATATGTTTAACATTTTCCCTTTAATTGCTAATTTTCTGAATGAGATATTTTTCAAAATCTTACATAGTGAGTATATGTTGCACGATTTTATTTACTAACATAATGTTAAAGATTTTTACACATATATTCATGAAAGATATCAATCCATAACTTATTTGTATGTGTATACGTTTGTGTGTGTGTGATTTCCTTGTCAAGTATAAGACTTGTGTCTGCCTCGGCCGGGCGCTGTGGCTCATATCTGTAATCCCAGCACTTTGGGAGGCTGAGGCGGGTGGATCATGAGGTCATGAGATCGAGACCATCCTGGCTAACATGGTGAAATCCCGTCTTTACTAAAAATACAAAAAAATTAGCCGGGAGTGGTGGCGGGCACCTGTAATCCCAGCTACCTGGGAGGCTGAGGCTGCAGAATGGCATGAACCCTGGAGGTGGAGTTTGCAGTGAGCCAAGATCACACCACTGCACTCTAGCCTGGGCCACAGAGGGAGACCTCATTCTCAAAAAAATAAAAAATAAAAAAAAGACTTATGTCTGCCTCATAAGGGACAAAGTATTCTCTCCTCATTTCTAAGAGTTTCAAAAATATTTTTATGTTAATATTTGAAAGTTCTAATAACTTAATTTTTTGAATTTTGTATTACTTTTTATTTTGGTATAATTAATATAAATAATTGAACATATTTAGTGTATACATTTATTTCAGTTTAAACATATGTATAAACCTGTGATACCATCACCACAATCAAGGTATTTTATATATGTATGTGTGTGTGTGTGTGTGTATTCTCCTAAAATGTCCTTTGTCCTTTGTGTGTGTGTGTGTGTGTGTGTGTGTGTGTTTATATGCATTTGTTTTAAGAACACATGCCATTGTATCTATTCTCATATTTTAAAGTGCACAATACTGAAATATTAACTACAGACATTATGTTGTACGCCAGATCTCTAGAACTTACTCATCTTGCAGAACTGAAACTTTATATCAATTGAATTTCAAGTCTCCAATTCCCCCTCTTTAGTTACTAATAAATACCATTCTATTTTATGCTTCTATGAATTTGACTGTTTTAAAAATCTCGTATAAGTGGAATCATACATTATTAGCTCTTTCCGTAATTAATATATTAACTTAGAATAAAATATCCTTTAAATTCATTCATACTATTGTAACTGGTACAATTTCCTTCTTTTATAAGGCTAAATGATATTTGATTCTATGTATATATCACATTTTCTTTTTCCACTCATTTTTTGATGTACATTTAGATTACTTCTTTCTTCATTACTTATGTTCTGTATCATTTATTTCTGCTCCAATCTGTATAAATTTCTTCATTTCACTTATTTTGTGTTTACCTTGCTCTTCTTAATCTAGATGCTTAAAGAAGAATCTTAAGTTACTGACTTTATATAGTTTGTTTCATTTATAATATAAACATTAAAACCTATATTTTTCATTGAGCACTGCTTTATCTATTTCCCACAAATTCTGATGTTTTATTTGAAATATTTTTTAAAATTTCATTGTAATTTCTTCCTTAACATTTGTCAGCATGTTAAATTTCTAAATCTTTGGGAGGCTTCTATATTTGCTTTTCAAAACACTTTCAATTATTTCAGTATCACTTTAATTTGTCAGATGTTTATATTAGTATCATAATAACGGTGCTATGATTTTATGAGATGGCTGTGATTCATGCAAGCTTTCAACAAAGGGCCTGTACCTGAGGTTGCTATTTATTTTTGTCCATGATGTATATCTGCTTTCAAGAAAAACGTATAAATAGAATTGTAAACCTTTAATGGAAATTTAGAATCTTTCCAATTTTGTATTTTATAAGGCCACACAACTGTTGCCACAATCAGGCTGCTAAACACCCTAAAATGTGGCATTTTGGTTACCAGTCATAAGCTGAGTATGGAATATTTTCCCCTATCCATTTCTACTATGTCAACATCTACTACTATGAACTTCCTTGACTCCAGCTTTGCTACTTCTTTTCAATCTATGACTGGTCCTTCATGCTCTCCCTAGGCACGACTGCCCCGAGGCAGCTGGCCCATAACTTAGATGACTCTTAACTTATGCTAGACCTGCTAAGGGTTCACCTAACTCAGCCAGTTTTTCTATTTTTTAGGTAAAGAAATAGAATTTATATTGTGAATGGAGTACTTTGAGATCAAATAGCTGATGTGAACCCTGATTCCATCTGTCTTACCTTATAATTCAGGATATGTACATGGTATAGAATTTTGACTTGGTTTGATTAGATTTCATTACAAAAGGTATACCATGGCTTCTATACTCCTTCACATCCTCAAGGAGCTTAGAATAAGACTTACAAAATATGACTCAGAGAAAAATAAGTGCCATAAAATATAGAATGTCTATATTGCTTAAAGCAGTGTTTTATATCTATTTGATAATGGAAATAGTAAATGTATTTTTTCCAAATATAACCCCAAACTGGAGAAGTGTGTACATTTGATTTCTGGTGAAGCAAAAGTAGAAAATTTTAGTGCTATGTTAAAAAGTATCACATGACTTATGAAAATTAGCTCTTTTGCACATGCTATACAGAAAAGATGACAGCTTATAGGTGGAGGTAAGGAGTTTAGTGCAATGTCTAGCCAGAACAAAAACCAACTTGAATTTGTATAAAGGGGCACTGCCAAGGCAGTAAAAATTTCTGTTGAAAGACCACAGCAACATAATGGATGGAGTTAACCATCAAATAGTGTGTGCATGACTGTCCATGAGAGCATTACTGATACAGAAAGGAACTTTTACCTTTGGGTAGTAATTTTATTTTAAATACTGATAATATGATTCCTCTAATCACTTCAGAAGTAGTGCCAAAAATTACAGTATCTTCATGTGTGCCACAAACTACCTTTTGGGATCCATTAGTATGAGATGCTATGTAGGCTTGCTTCTTAGTGAAACAGGTATAAAAAAATCCACATGTGGATTGAGTGAGGGAGCCTCATTCTCCCCACAGTCACAAGTGAGTGAGCAGGAGACCATGCATAGATGGCATGGAATGGAACTGCCAACATTAACACCAACATCAACAAAGTATAGATGGGGAAAGCTCCAGTTTAGATGAATGAAAGCTAAAGGCTATAACATCAGTGCAGATGATGTAGGGTCTTTGATATGATGTCCTACCTTACCTAACTTAATTGGGAGTTAATTCCGATAATAATGAAAATCCTCACTGATGTAGAATAGACGAGCCGGTTGACAAGATAGAAATTTTAGAATCATCCCATCTATAGTGTTAGAAAACATTTATTATTAATAGTCAAAAAGGGAAGCCTTGATGGTAATTTCAAGAGTCTTTATGCCAGAACAAACAGACCAATGGGAAATCATTAAAGTACTATTTAGGAAGATGCATAAACAATATAAGCAAACAAGCTCCTATGTATGTGTTAAGAAAATAAACAGGCAATGACAAACCCCAAGTTTCTTGCCTGTTTTTCTGGTTAGATATTGAGATTAACTACGGAAATTATAAATTCAATATTTTGGGGATATTTTATGTATGCAGTGCCTAACTGTGGCTCAGTGTGAGGTAATGTTGGTTAAAAAAGACATGCAGCATTTGCTCTGGTATATACTGATTTTATAATGTCTGAAATATATAATCTAGTTGTCTAGCACAGTGGTGGGTTTGTAAATTTGATGTGAATTTGGGGCTAAATACAGAAATCTGGGGGTCTTGCTAACAGTAAAATAGTAACTACTACATATCCCAGACTTGCATAGAGAGAAACTGGGCCAAAAGGGCTTGCCTACTAAGATTAAAATTTATGAAATCTTTAAAACCTACTCACTATAGACAAGTTTCAATGAACTATTTCTTCTTTCATTTTTAGGAGTCTAAGTGTAAAGAAAATATTCCCCATAAGTAATCTTTCATAGGACATGAAAAAACAACCATAATTTATGATTCACAGAAATGTTCACTTTGTTAGTATGATGTTAATGGATTTTTTGCCAGAGAAATAGAGAGTGCGAATGATGAATCATGAAAACCAGCAATTTACTGAGAATAGGTATATTTCCTTCCAACCATTGTCCTGTAAATGATATACTTGTTTTATAAATAGTGACCTAATTGTCAAACAAAGACAGCAGGAGACATAGGCGAGGTGATTAGACCATGATGTAATCAAGACAATAAGACACATCAAAAGCATTTCAAAGGAACGAACCAATTTGATAATTAGACACCTCGGGTACTAGACAGTAATATCAAAGAAACTCATGGAAAAGGAATCCCTTCAACAAAACAATTGAGTGTTTTTGTGAATTATAATAACCTATGTGTAATCTACTTCTCTGAACAAAGGCAATAATTTCTTCTTGTTCATGAAAGTGGCATTGAAACAACAACAAAAAAAACGTAGGTTTGCTTAAGAAAGGTGATTGAGATTTAGAGTTGGAGAATAAAGAAGAAAGCAAAACATTAAATAATTGGTTTCCATCTGTTTGTGCAAAGGAGGAAAGGGAGGCATGGATCTTGTGCCTAAGCGAAAGATGGCCCAGGATGGTTAAGAGAAGTTATGTCCAAAAGAACAAGGAGTATTGGAAGGTGCAATACTAGATTTTTAAGATTTTAATTCAAACGAAATTGCTACTTCTCAAAAATCTCAGTTAAGGATCAAATGATGGCTAAATTCATCCTTATCAGGTAAAGCACATTTTGATGGAACTGCAGCTCCAGCTCAAGGAAAAAGCACGATACCCAAAGCCCCAGACCTAGTTCATTATGATTTGGGCTATGACCATGGAAACAACACAAATGTGCATATTGTTGTGTGTCTTCTCTTTTTTGTCCCTTTTGTCTGTTCTCCTTATTTGTTTTTGATAAATATAAGCCAAGAGAATTCTTCCTCACATGGTTGTCATTGAACCCACTTGATCATCACTTTATAAAGTTTCTAGAAAAGGCAAAGAATATATAAGTCACTTTCTGAATTAAAAGAATAATAGAATAGCCTTAAAAGACACACTAAAATTACTAGCTGGGGGCGAATGCTGTTTATAAAATTTACTAAGGGAACTGGTGTGGGAAATGATAAGTGATATACAGAGGAAAAGTTGAGACAGACTACAGTTATAGTGAAAAACCATTATTTAAAGAGGTGTTTTGCTGATAAGAGGCAGAGACAGAATCAACAGACCGGGCAAGTGAAAGGGTTACTATAATTGAAATGTAAAGAAACTTTTTCTTTGCTAGCTGGTTCATCTTATCCCACTTCTTAAAATGTTTAGTTTCCAGAAATATTGCTAAGGGATCAAGCTAAATACTAGTGCATATATTAACAAATTCATGTATGCATTCATATAAGGTTCTGACAACTAATCAATAAAAATATGTTGAGTGTGCGTGTGTGGTGTGTGTGTGTATACACATGCACACTACTGCTACCCGAGGAAGCTTACTCTGTGTTGAGAGTAAAACATGGAAACGGATGACTTGGTGTAATAAATGCTTACCACAAAGGTACGTGATGATTGTGAATACGCCAGGTAGCAGGGAGCAGGGGAAAGTGTCTCAAATAGTCTGAGCAGAGAGCAGAGCAGTCCTAGGGAATGTGTGTGTTTGGGGTGGGAGGTGGCAGGGAGAGAAACATGTAGTGTATCCACACAACAAACATGCCACGATTTAGAAGGATAATGCCAATTTTGAATCTAAGGAAGAGAAAAAAAAGGAAAGTGCAAAGCTATTCAAAGATGGACTGAACTGCATTTGCGAGGGTTGTGGACATTGTGAGAAAATGAGGTGGACGGAGAACTGGGTGGAGAAAATTGGTGGGGTATGTAATCTTTTTGTTTTGTTTCTTTTTTTTTTAAGTTTAAACCTAGCTATATTTTATCTGATGTGATGCCTTTCAGCTATCAAATTTATATGAGACAAAAATAATAGTAAAGATTCCAAAAACATATAGTACGTGATATATTCCAGCACTGTTGAACATTTCTTGAATCGATTAACTTATTTTAATCATCACTCCTCCACAAGATCACTCTACTGTTATTAGGTCCATTTTGTAAATATGTTGTCACATGATTAGAATTATTTGTCCTGTCTTTATTAGTTCGATTGGTATAATGTTATTGAACCTAAGAAAAATATTAAGAGGAACCCAGAAAGCCCCCTACATCCTACACAATAATTAATCTGTCCGTGGTAATCAGGGTCAAATGACCCTAGTTCAGATAACCCATTTTCCTCAGTAACACAAGAATGCAAGTGGTCGGGGGTATTTTCAGCTTCTGTCTGACGGACTTCCAACCAATCAAACTCAAGGTTGTGAAGAAGGTGAACAAAAATTGTATAAGATAGTTATTATTTGTAATAGTGAAAGAGACCACCCATACATCTCTCCCTAGCAAATAGATTCATGTATTTTGACTAAGGAAAATGGCAAGATATACTCAGCTATTATGTGTAGCTGTTCTACATCCTATCAAACAGCCTCCCAAGTTCTCTGGTGGTGTTTCTCTTAGATGATAACTACTAAACGTCACTAGGGCATTTCATTATCCTAACAAACCAGCTGTTTCTGGTGATGATGCATGTGATAAGACCAGTTAATCCCACGGACATTGGTGCATTTTCAAACTTTGCTTGCTGCAACATTACCATTATTCTCTTGTAAAAAGCAATGTCGGGTGGAACAACATCAATGTGAACAAGACATACACTGAGTAGCAATGATGGCAGGGGATGTGGGGGCAGGAAAGGCAAATCTATATTTATTCCTGGGAGACAAATCACTGTCCTTAATAGAAGGGGATCAGTGCAATCAGCCTGCTCCCAGATGGCCGGTTAATACACTCATGGTGCATTATCAGGGTTCAGCTTTAGCCTCTGCTTTTGGCGACTCAGGCAGTCATTAGCAGTCACATTGTTGAGTCTATGTATAGCACTCTTCTCTGTCTGTACTCAGCACACAGACCCATATAGCAAATGCCAGAGTGCCAGAGGAAAGACCAGCATTTATAGAATGTGTCATTTTTCCACCTGCTTATTAAATAAAATCCAGGCAGTTGAGCTGTTGAATTTCAGTTAAGCCTTTCCCAAGGCTTTTATATAGGCATGGGTATTATGCTTACTGTATCTATTCCGAGAGGTGCATAATTATGGCTCTGGGTCCTAACGTCTTATCATCAATAATCTCATCCTATTCTTTATAAGCTTTTGATCTCCAAAAACAACTTTCATAACATGCAAAGTAGAAAATCTGGCACTCTATCAGAAAATCAGACACTGAGAAGACTCTTTTTTTTTTGCATTCCCTCTGAGTGTGATGTACCGCAGATTGTGTTTTCCAAACATGCGGGTACGTATTCTTATACCATCCATCTTCATCACTTATGGATTCCATATTTGATCATTTGCCCACTTGCCAAAATGTATTTGTAACATCAAAATTAATAATCTCTGTGTTTTCCTTGTTATTGGCAAAAAGTTTGAGTTGCCCAAAACACACATTACCAGTGGGGGGTGAAATGAGGCATTGCATTGCTTTCTTGTTTCTACTCTCAGGCTGTAAACAAGTGTCCTTTTCGATATTTTTGCAGTGCTATGTTTCTCTTTTTTAATTTTTGTGCTTTCTGTTGGTGATTTTGCTCTAAAATTAAAATGATCCCCAAGTGCAGGTCTGACGTATCGTCTAGTGCCCCTAAGCACAAAGCAGTTGTTATGTGCCTTAGAGGGCAAAAACACATTTATTGAAATAAGCTTCTTTTAGGCATGAATTATAGAGCTGTTGTCTGTGAGTTTAATGTTAGTGAATCAACAATATGTACTAAACATGGTGTCTTTAAACAGAAGCACACTTAAAACAAGATTGTGCATTGATTCTTTGGTAGAAATGTATGACTTGAGGCTCCCACTATTCTAATTCATTAGTATCTGTTTCCCTCTTTGAAAATTGAATATGCTAAGGTCTGATCTTACTTCCCTGTATGGATGAAACACTACTGTGTATATTCAGCTTTATTAGGTTTATTTTGATTTTACTGAAGACCTTACACTGCATTTCTTTTTTTTTTTTTTTTTTTTTTTGAGGCGGAGTCTCGCTCTGTCACCCGGGCTGGAGTGCAGTGGCCGGATCTCAGCTCACTGCATGCTCTGCCTCCCGGGTTTAGGCCATTCTCCTGCCTCAGCCTTCCGAGTAGCTGGGACTACAGGCGCCCGCCACCTCGCCCGGCTAGTTTTTGTATTTTTAGTAGAGACGGGGTTTCACCGTGTTAGCCAGGATGGTCTCGATCTCCTGACCTCGTGATCCACCCGTCTCGGCCTCCCAAAGTGCTGGGATTACAGGCTTGAGCCACCGCGCCCGGCCCTTACACTGCATTTCTATCCAACACATAACATAAAGTGCCTTTAGAATCTACTGGATCATGAGGACCATATGTCAGGGAAGCTTGTTTCAAATAATTAACCTGTATTATAGCCCACAAAACTGTCAGATTTTTGTATAATTCTATGTAAAACAGTATAGTGGCTACTGAAAACATCATAAATAGAATTACTCTGTGATCAGTAATTCTACTTTTGAGTATATACTCAAAAGAGTTAAAAACAGGATCTCAAGGAGATATTTATGCACCTGCCTTCATAGCAGCATTATTTGCAATAGCCAAAATGTGAAAGAAACTCAAGTGACCCTCTACAGATAAATGGACAAACACAATGTAATATACCCATATGATGGGATGTTATTCAGCTTTGAAAGGAAGGAAATTTTGACACATGCTACAACATAGATGAATACTGAGACCATTAAGCTGAGTGAAATAAACCAGCCACAAAAAGATAAATACCATAGTATTTCACTTATATGAAGTGCCTAGGTCAAATTCATTGAAAAAGAAAGTAGAATGATCCTTCCTAGAGACTGGAAAAAGGAAGAGATGGGTGGTGATTGTTGATGGGTGTAAAGTTTCAGTTCTGGAAAATGAAAGGAGTTCTGAAGATTTGTTGCACAGCAATATAAATGCATTTAACATTACTGAATTGCACACTTAAAAGAGTTAAGATGGTAGATTTTATTTTTGTATATTTTAACACAAGTATTTTGAAAAATGATCAGTGGTTGCCAGGGTTTGGGGCAAGGAAAGATGGATAAATAGCTGGAGCACAAGAGATTTTTAGGGCAATGAAACTTCTTCTGCATGACACTGCAATGATGGATACATGATGTTATGCATTTATCAAAACCCATAGAACATTCTAATACAGAGTGAACCCTAACATAAACGGTGGACTTTAGTTAATAATAGTCCATTCATATTGGCCAATCCATTGCCATGATTGTATCACATTAATACAAGATGTTAATTACAGAGAAGATTATGTTGGAGAAAAAGAAGTATAATAAAACTTTTCTGCTCAATATTTATGAAATCTAAAACCTCTCTAGTAAATAAAGTCTATTAACTTAAATCAATTGTCAGACTTTGGAGATTTTCTATAAATGGAGCAGAGCAGCACACACTCATGTGGTATATCTACCTCCCAAACCCAAATTTCCAAACAAGAATTATACTTTATTGTTTTTTTTACTATGACAAACAGTGCAGGGTACAGCAAAATGCCATTTACTTTAGAAGCTGTATCCAAACCTGTTTCAGACAATTAACCCCCTAGAAACTTTATTGATGTATAAATGCCACTGAAATTTCTCTGGCATGATATCTCCAATTCAAGCATTTAAGGTTTTGTATGTCTCTCTCATATAATCCAATGAGCACAACATCATTTATGTTATATAACCAACAGTATGATATACTGGAAGAAATTAATATGACTAAATTTTTACAGAATATCTAAATAAAAAGTAATTAAAGTTGAGATAGTCCTAAAATAACAGAGTAAAGAAGTATCGCTGTCCTTGCCTGGTAAAGTGGATGATTTCCAAGTGAATATATTAATTGGGAATGAGAAACAAAATATTTGATAAGTCAATTGGTAGCTGTGTATTTTTTTTTTTTTTTTTTTTTTTTTTTGCCAGGAGCTGTTGATTTGCTTTCGTAAAGAGTTTAAATCTGGAACACATCCTGTGATAGGTGCTAACAGGTGATAAACTTTACTGTGATTCACAGTCATGCTTCAAAAGCAATACTCAACCTGTTAAGGAATCAAAATGGAGATCCTGTCAGTTGCTAAATAGTTCTATTCCAACAGCACATTGAGAAACTAGGGAAATAACCACAGAACGGACCTACTATGGACCCACTGTGTTACCCACTCAGGCCAAGTGTCCATTATTGCCTGACTTCCATAAGCTCTCGCCCTGACCACAAAGGCATTTTGGGTTCTGATGGGTTGGTGTTAACTCAGAACCCCAGAAGGTCTGGGTACATCTCTTTCTCCAAAACACTTAAGTCCTCACTTAAGGTTGTTGATAGATTACTAGAAACTGTGACTTTAAGTAAAATGAGGCAAAATTAAACCAGTTTTATCATAGGCTAGTTGATACTAACAAGTGTCAACTTCCTGTGGCATATTTCTGGTCACAAAAACATCATGAAACTTCTAAATAAAGACCCCAAATGCTTCAAATACTGAACATTGAAATGAATGTGAGCTATACATATATTTAAGATAGATTAATAAAAGCAGGTAAGATAATTATTTACTCAATTTTTGGTGAATCAGTGAGTGGTGACAGTTGCAGTGGTAGTGGGTTAAATCAATGGATAAATGTTTGCAAATCAACAATTGTAAGGAGCACCTCCTGGCTCCGCACATTTCAACATCAAACAATCAACAAATGTGGTGAGCTTGCTGAATACTTTCCTACTGCATCGTTTATTGTCATGCATTTATGCAATTATTGTGGGCTTTGTAAATGTTTAGTTTGCAATCATTTGTATTCAATCAATCATCATTTTCCAATCTGTTTATTCCAGTCCAGGGTCAAAGGTGGCTGGAGCCTATTCCAGTAGCTCAAGGCAGGCACCAAACATGGAATGACGTCATTTCGTCACAGGGTTCGCTTACACCAACACCCACACTCACTCAGACTGGGACAATGCAGATGTGCCAATTCACAGAACGTGCACAGCTTTGGGATGTGGGAGAAAACCGTGGTACATGGAGAAAACCCACACAGACATGGGGAGAATATAAAACCCAACAAATGCAAAGTATACACCTGATAGAATAAACATTGTCATCAATGTAATTCTGAAAATAAGGCAAACCACAGGGGGCTTTATTTTTTATAGAGGTATTTAGTTTATATATTACCTGGCAAATTCTCTGTCACCTTTGACAGCACCTCACTGAGCATAAAATTGCCAGAAAGGTGAGAAGGAATTAAGCACTGTGGGTAATATCCTCTGTAATGTCTGATAGAGAAAGGTTAAGGAAATTTTATTTGCTATAAAGAGATGGAAATAAATTAGTTGAAGACACCATGGAAAATCAGGGAGGCAGAAACAGATAGTGATAAGATCCAGGAAAGAAATATGAGATTTTTAAAAATAGACATTTTAATTCATAGAATAATAAATGTGAGAAGAATTTTAAAGGAGAGAGCTAATGCAAAAAGCATCAAGATTTTTCAACTTAAGTTAGAAAGGGTTGGATGACTTTATAAGACAATTCAGTTGTTATGAGTTTTTACTATTTATTTATATACTTTAATGGGAAGGAAATAAATAAACTGAAACAAACTTAGGACCTAGAAATCTCTTTAACGTTCTGAGAAGACAGAAAGTAGAGAAAAAAAAAGAGTTTGAAATAGAGTTTTCTGAAATCTTTTCTATAATCTGACTCTCTTACTAGTCATAATGATTATTGAAACATTTATATCAAGTCCTGTTCATCTTGTGTTTCTCTTTTTATGAAAAAGTGGGTTCTTGTTAGCTATTAATATATTATTATATTAATTGAATACAGGCCTTATATATTAGTAATAGATAGAAAGATCACCTTTAGTGCTAGGAAGAAAACATGAATGGCAGAGCAAAAGTCAATTTTCTGTGCTATATATACATGAAGTTAAAGTCATATCACCTAGGCTTTAGACCTGCAGGCATACAGTTTCAGAGGTAAACCCAAGAATGAAGAGGAAGGGCAGGTGAGGTCATGACTGATCAATCACATATGCCTTGAAATGGGAATGTGGACTTGGGAAGGGTCTGGTGGTAGCAGTGCTGGGACATCACACCTGGATGCCTAGGGGAATTTGCGCTTGACTCCACTAAGTACACTATCCCAGTTTTATGGATCTAAGTTATCCATATCAGTTAGGAGAAATTTTGATGCAAGCCAAAGCATACCTCAAACTGGCTTAAACAATATAAATTAGTTACTGGATTTACTGGTTTATTTACTGTACATTGCAGAATTGGAGGTGGCTTTGGTTTGAGACAGACTCAGAGGTCAAAAATTCACTTAAGCGTATGATTACTTCCTCTTCCTACTGCCTCCCATGGATCATCTTTATCCCAGTGTTGGCTCTCCACTGTGGACCCAGATAATTGGCAGGAGTGGATGAAGGCTTGCTGCTGGAGCTTATCCCAGCCACTCACCTCCTGCTCACTGGGGAAGATGTCTCTGAGGAATATTTGTGTCATGAAGAAGAATGGACAGTGGGACCCTTGTAGGAAACCACAGACATCTGCTCATCCCGAAACTCTGAGGCTATTGTCTGAACTCAAAGGCAACATATTTTAAAGTCACAATCAGTAGAGAGTTTTTAGAACAGAGGTCACCTGCTTTCGGACTGCACCTAATCCTTTATAATGTTTTAAAAACATTTGTATAATTATTTACAAATAAAATTACTCATCAACTCCCCTTCTTTCCCCTACTCCCAACTATAAGCCAAGTTCAACATTTTATTCTCCTTTCTTTCCTCAATACAAGCATAGACAGTGCTTAGGAATGGGCATCATATATGTACCATCGGACAAGGGCTACCCTGAGCCTTAACACCTGTTAGTGTTTTCATTGTCTTAAAAGTATAAGATGGAGTCTGTGACTGATTCCATTGTGCAGATAAGAAAAGTGGCACGATATGCAGCTGAATACTGGCAGAATTAAGATATAAACCCTGGCAACTGGCTACAAATTCTTTGGTTTTAAAACTTTTTAAACACTTTCTTGAAAAAAATTAATAAATTGATTATTTCATAATTACATCAATGAATGAGTGAATCAACAAATGAATGAACAATAAAAAGACAAAAAATGTCTCTGTCTGCATGTTTGTGTGTTCTTCTTACAGACAGTGTGCCAAAAACAGGTTAGATTTTTAAGAAATATGATTTCAAGCTCAAACAGTGTCCTTAATTTTCTATCAAATTTTAGGGAATGTTTACCCAGTGTCACTGTCAATAAAACCACTAAATGTGTGTCCTTTCTACTTCAGAAGACATTTTTGTGGATACAAGAAGACAATACATTGTAAGTACATTGGAAACTGTAAAGCACCATATAAATAAAGTATACACCTGTAACATTTTTCATGTAGTAAAGTTGTCTCCCTATGATGACGAAAATGTTGATGAGTAATACCAGAAATATATAGTCTAGAGGCCTGCCATAATGATTACAGTTTAGAATTTTAGAGCTGAAGGCCCTTTTGAGATCATTTATTTTGAGCTCTCATTTTTCATATTGAGATTGACTCAGGGTCATTTTGTCTATGGGGCACGGGATCCTCAGTATAAAACAGTCCCTTTGTCCTACCAATCATTATCATGAATGGATAATTTCAAAACCTGTTCAAATCCTCAGGTATCTTACTGTCATTGCATCAAAAGGTTAGAATGTCTGACTGCCATCACAGGCTCCTCACGTTACCCTGAGCAAATAATTATTTGTATTCAATAAGTACTCAATAAGCAGTTATTCATTGAATCAATTGTAATTTCTTAGCGATTAGGCAGCAGACTATGTCCCTTCATCGGAATAAATTAAAAGCAGCTGTTTCTGGGAAGTATCTAGCCCAAAGTTTAGGCTCCCTCATATGTTCTCATCACCTTCTAGCTGTATGAACTTGGCCCATTCTCTTGTCTCAAGTTACGAAGGACTCATCTTCCATGTGGTTCAAGTAAATATGGCAGTGTTTTAGGTAGATGTGGAAATAAATAATAAGAATGTAAGGGAATGGCAGCTGAATTTGTTAGCCACAACACAATACTGCTGCATAACCAAACATCCCAAACTCAGCAGAAAGCACTTAGTACTATGCACAATGTTCTGCAACCCATTCAGGGCAATTATACACCTGGCTGCTGGACTGTGATACCAGGTGAAATATCTCTGATACGGTTTGGCTGTGTCCCCATCCAAAATCTCATCTTGAATTGTAATCCCCATGGTCCCCATGTGTCAAGGGCGGGACCAAGTGGAGGTAATTGGATCATAGGGGCTGTTTCTCCCATGCTGTTCTCATAATAGTGAGTGAGTCTCACAAGATCTGATGGTTTTATAAGCATCTGGCATTTCCCTGCTTGCACTCACTGTCTCTCCTGCTGTCCTGTGAAAAGGTGCCTTCCGCCATGATTGCAAGTTTCCTGAGGCCTCCCCAGTCATGTGGAACTATGAGTCAATTAAACCTCTTTTCTTTATAAATTATCCAGTCTTAGGTATTTATTCATGGCAGTGAGAAAAGAGGCTAATACACTAAATTCGTACTGCAGAGAATGGGGTGCTGCTATTAAGATACATGAAAATGTAAGACCGACTTTGGAACTGGGTGACAAGTAGAGGTTGAAACAGTTTGGAGGCCTCAGAAGAAAGTAGGGAGATGTGGGAAATTTTGGAACCTCCTAGAAACTTGTTGAATGAATTTGACAAAAATGCTGATAGTGATATGGACAATGAAGTCCAGGCTGAAGTGGTCTCAGATGGAGATGAGGAACTTGTGAAATGGAGTAAAGGTTACCCTTGCTATGCTTCAGCAAAGGAGCTAGTGGCATCCTGCCTCTGCTCTAGAGATCTGTTGAACTTTGAACTTGAGAGAGATGATTTAGGGTATCTGACAGAAGAAATTTCTCTCTCTCTCTTTCTCTCTCTCTCTTTCTTTGGAGATGGAGTTTCACTCCTGTTGCCCAGGCTGGAGTGCAATGGCATGATCTTGGCTCACCACAATCTCTACCTCCAGGGTTCAAGTAAATCTCCTGCCTCAGTCTCCCGAGTAGCTGGAATTACAGGCATGCGCCACCACCATACCAGGCTAATTTTGTATTTTTAGTAGAGATGGGGTTTCTCCATGTTGACCAGGCTGGTCTTGAACTCCCAACCTGAGGTGATCTGCCTGCCTCGGACTCCCAAAGTGCTGGGATTACAGGCGTGAGCCACGGTGCCTAGACTAAATGCATGATTTGACTCTTAGGAACAAGATTTCTTCCAAGGATTTTGAGGTTGGTTCCTCTCAAGGTCCCTCCTGAACTGCATTGCCTATTTATAGTTTTATTTGACCCCCTGCAAATCTTCCCCACACATATGCCAACACAAATACAAATCAATATGCTTCTACACACACAGGTCTAATATGCATATCATAAGCCATACCAGCACATGCACACACACACACACACACACACACACACACACACACACACACATTTTTCTTCTTTACTTACATAGTGCCTATTATGCTTTACATTTTATTTTAGTGATCATACTCTTTGAAAGATTTTTATGACCTTCATCATTAACTTGTATTACTACATTATTTCACTTTGAGTACATTTTTAGGCTTGAACTTATCTTTACTTCCCAATAGACTAAAGGTAGATACTTAAGCAGTCAAAATATTGACATTCTGCTATTATTTTATCTGCACCTAGTAAACTGTATTATGCACCAGCAGAAACACATAATAAACACTCACCAAAAGAATTTAATTTAAAAATATCATAGTTAATATAGTTAGGCTCTGTGTCCCCACCCAAATCTCATCTCAAATTTTAATCCCCATGTGTCAAGGGATGGACCTGGTCAGAGGTGGTTGGATCATACAGGCTGTTTCCTCCATGCTGTTCTTGTGACAGTGAGTGAGTTCTCATGAGTTCTGATGGTTTAAAACTGTTTGGCATTTCCTCCTTGGCTCTCTCTCTGGCTGCCATGTAAGATGTGCCTCGCTTCCCCATCACCTTCCACCATGATTGTAAGTTTCCTGAGGCCTCTCCAGCCATGTGGAACTGTGAGTCAATTAAACATCTTTTATTTATAAATTAGCCAGTCTCAGGTAGTTCTTTACAGCAGTGTGACAATGGACTGATACAGTAATTAATGAACACATTGCCAATTTTTATACATTTTATTAAGAGTTTATAAGTTTACAACTTCCAGATCTTACACTGATGTAATGAAACATTTGAGCAAGTAAGAGCCATTTATTACATGTATTGAAAATAATAGTAATGAATGTAAATATATTTAAACATTATATCTAAAATCATATTTAGATTCAGTTTCTGTTAATATTTAATGACCTTCCTTCTAGCATGTAATTGATAATTTTTTTTTTTTTTTTTGAGACAGAGTCTCACTCTGTCACCCAGCATAGAGTGCAGTGGTGCTATCTCCACTCGTTGCAAGCTTCGCCTTCCAAGTTCAGGCCATTCTCCTGCCTCAGCCTCCAGAGTAGCTGGGGCTACAGGCACCTGCCATCACGTCTGGCTAATTATTTTTAATTTATTTTTAGTAGAGACAGGGTTTCACCATGTTAGCCAGGATGGTCTTGATCTCCTGACCTTGTGATCTGCCCACATTGGCTTCCCAAAGTTCTGGGATTACAGGCGTGAGCCACTGAGCCTGGCTGATAATTTTACATTATACAGAGTGGAGATCATAATACACACCATCTACTCTCTTATTTTCAATTAATATTACATGGTGAATATTTTTACATCTTCAAAATGTTGTCAAACATATTTACACATGCATGTGTAAATCAATAATACAATTATTTAGATACCTTAGTGGAACCATGCAATGATAGGACTAAAGTAAATATATTAACAGAATATTTTCTCTCATATAGATACTTCCTTTAAGCCAAAGCTATTTATTACCAAAAAGACTGAGTACGCTTATTTAGTAAGCTAAAGTTAGATATTCACAGCATCTTCTTTATCATAGAAATTAATGAGGTGGGATACTTAATACCCCACACAATACAGGGTGGCTGATATGTATGACAGAAATTTCAGTCCTTAAAAGTTAAATGGCTCTATTCACTTATTTTGAGGCTCTGTGAATGAGAATAAGGAGTTAACATTAGATAAGTTTTCTGCCCTCGGTATATGAGTGATCTGTTTAAAGGACTACAGATGTGCATATGAAATAGTTACAGAACCATCCCAGGGGATGAGATGAGTAGGAATGCACAGTGTAGACAGCACATGGTAGTGTAATGTGGAGGTGGAGTGTCAGTTTGGATGGGTGCAATCCATGGAGGCTTCCTGGAGAAGATGGACTTAGCTCTGGTTTCTGAATAACGGAGTATGGTAGAATAACATTTATTCATGGCCTATTACACATCAGTCTTCATCTTTAGACACCTTCACAGAATCACTGTGAAACCATTCTCATTTGATAGATAGGTCTTGAACACTAGCTCCACATATCTGCTCTTGAAGTGGCACTGTTAATAAGACACTTAGAAAGAACAGGGAAAGCATTGAGGCAGGGAATGAAGCAAGCAAGAGCCTAGGGAGGCATGAGATCTGGGTGTGAACCCAGGCAGGTCACAAGCCAGATGTGTAAGAGGTGAGATTCAGTGTGATGTTTTATGGTGGATTGACAGCATGTCTAAGATGAGATTGAATAGACACTGTAGGATCATGTGGTGGAAGACATCAAATAGCAAAGAGGAACCACTCATGACTCTACCCCATGACGCTGATTCTCCCAGTGGGATCCCATTAATGCTCTGACTGAAATTTTCCATTTGCTTGACTGAAATCTGCTTAGAAATACAAGCTCAATTAGTTTACAAATAAGTCTGCGGTCTGTATACATTTATATGTATGTGTGTGTGTATGTGCAATCACAAAATTCCATCTTCTCCATTATGGTGAAAATACAATTAATGCATTTTTCAATGATAGTGAAATGGGGGCCCTTTTAAATACACACACCCTTTTATAGATTTGTAGTCAAAATGAATTATTTTCTATTTTACCATGGTCATTAAGTATTAATATCCACCCTTCATAGAGTTTGGGGTCTAATGGACAAGGTCAGCTGCAACAAGTACTACAGAGAAGAGGTACATAACACCTTGACAATGTCTAATTTTAATTTCAGGAAGTCTTCCACAAGGAAACATTTACTGATTTTAAATTTCTAGGAAGAAAACCTATACAAATGCAGAAGGAAGGAATGCTTAAACCGAGGAAATAGCATATCAGATATCCTGTGTTTTGATAGATCAAGGCTTATATTAGGAACAGGACAAAAGAAACCCTGTGGTCGAAGTGCAGAGATCAAGAGGAAACAACAAGTCACATGGATCGTGCAAGGTTTGATCTGGTTTTCACTCCCTCCCGCCAAAATGAGGAGCCATTGATGAATTTTAAGCAGAGTCCTGATATGATCAGATTTCATTTAAAAGAAGGAAATAGGATGAAGAGAAAAATTAGAAACTAAGTGCTAAAAGATCAATGACTGTATGAAGATAAACCAAGAACCACCAGCAATAAGCATTGTTAATAGTATTGACATGCTGTAGAAAAAATCGGGGTTTTGCAGAAGGGTACAAGAGAAATGAGAAGAAAATGTCGCTTCTATATGTCCATCTACAGGGAGATACGGTACTTACACTGATGAATGAAGTGCAGAGTGATACATGAGAAACTAAAGTAATTAGATTAAGATCGGAGGTTCTGGAGTCAGCCAATCTCATTTAAATCCAGGTCCTGGCACTTATCAGAGGTGAGAGGCACAGCCAATTACCTAGTTGCTATGAACACCTCTCTTTGTTTCCATAAAATGTGAAGAACAATAACTCTCATTGTAAAGGGCTTGGAGAAGGATTAAATAACATGTTGTGGGATAAAGCATTGAGCCCAGAGCGTATACAATCACTAAAGAATCTTAGGTACAACTATTTTTAAAGAATTGTCATTGTTGCTATCACAATATCATTCTTAAAATCATTGTAATCAACATTGTTTTAAGAGGCTTAATAGACACATTTTTTTTTGTATAGTCAATTTCAGAGATGATAAAAGTTTGAGATGGAGTCTACCAGGAATTCTAAAGAATATCCCACCGTTCAGAAATTAATCTGCTACAACCAACTTTTGTTGAGCTTTGGAAGTAGTCTAGAGTTAATTCTCAGTATAAGATGAGAGCTACGATAATTCCCTTTTTACTAATAAAGAAACTGAGGTATTAAGACATTAAGTAGTTTCCAGGGATCATTCAGTTGGTAAGCAGAGGAACTGGAATTTGAATCCAAGGCTCTGGTTGCAGAATGGACATGCTTAACCACTAGGCAGCAATGCCTCTGCTACGTTAAAATGGTCAGTGGTAAGGGTGACTAGTATAATACTGTCATTTGATTTCCAATTTCTGCATTGTGTGGTATGCACACTACTGGACAAAAAGCCTATTCTTTTGCAAAAAATGACTTGGGAAACTCGTGGAAAAGGACACGATCGAAAGGCCATGTTATCATTTTTTCCTTTATTTAAGATTTCAACCTCAAAGATGAACCCTGGGTCGTGCATATCATGGAGCTTAATGTACTATTCCATCACCAGGGCCAAGGAAAGCTGCATTCACAGATGGATTGTGTCTGCAGGCAGCCTTGAACTTGCTGTGTTCAGTTGAATAAACGATTTTCTTTGGTAATACAACATTTGAAGCAGCTGGATAGCTAGATTATTCCACAGCATCTGAACACCCACCAACAAAACGATGAAAGCTTGAGACAATTTGGTTTGCTCAGAGAAGTGTTATTGCTCAAGCTAGCCAACCATCACTAACGTTTCTGTATAAAGCCGGTAAGTTCAGAGGTCTCTGGGATGAGCAGAGGCCTGTGAAATCAGAAGATGCATGCTGTCTACACCCTTCAAGGCCAGCTCAAATGTTGTCTCCTCCCTGATCACTGGAAGCAGAACAAATGGCTGGCAAAACACTCCGTGTACACTTCTCCTATGTTAGCACGAATTCCAGCATATTAGACGTGTAGCCCTCTTGCCTTCTCAGACACACATTTTGTGGATGCTGATGAGAGTCATTTTATCATTCTTTCCTTACTCAAAGACCTTGAGTGCTTGTGAAAAACTGTTTTACCCACGACTTGAACAATACTGTTGGCAGTGCTCTGGTTACTCTCAATTTCCCGCTTGCTCAACCTCCATCTCCCTGCTAGCTCAGCTTGTGGCCACCTCCTCTAGAATGCTGCATGTGGAACCATACAATGTTCAACTGAACAATTCCTCCTCTGCCTGCTGCCCCATTCCAATGCCACTGCCCACCAGTTCATCCTTTCACAGTTATATAACCAGAGTCTGGCCATGTCTCTTCATGATCCTCCTGTCTCCTCCTCAATGGGAGATGTCTTTTTTTTTTTTTTTAATTCACCAAAAGGATAAAGGGTGAGAGTGCAATTGTTTTGTAGCCAAGCAGTTGTGCTTATTAATAGATTTGTTCCAGGCTTATCAAATATATCAAGAAGCCTTCCTTTGGTCCCAAATCCGTGGCATGTAGCGGATTGGGCAGAACGGGATGGAGTTTGTTGGAGTGGGGTAGGTTACTGTTTAGACTCACACTTATGCTTTTCCTTTCACATCAGGCTCTCCATGAGGACCCTCTGTCACCCAACTCTTCATTTATGGTGCTCTTGTTCCCTCTCATGGACTTGGTGTCTCTCACTGACTCAGCTGCCCTTGTTAAACTGTCTGAAGCTCATGGACGGCAGTCATGAATGAAGAATTTAGTCCAGGTGGTAGCCAGAGCTACTTAAGTGCTTTCTGTATCAGCCACGGTAAAATGTTTTATTTATTGTTTTAATGGAGTTTCCTTTGTTTAGAGATAGAATGAAATACTGGCACAGTCTGTATCTGTAATCTGAAAAAGGAGATTAACTATTTCTAGTCTTTAAAGAATATCCAGTATATTTTGAATCTTAATGCACAGCATCTCTATTGCTTTTGTGAGGCTTTGATAAAAAATAGTACCACAAACTAAGTGGCTTAAGACACAGAAATTTACTCTCTCACAGTTTTGGAAGCCAGAAGTCTGTGAGATCAAGCGGTGAGCAGTGTTGGTTCCTTAGGAGGGAGGCGAGGGAGAATTTGCCCTGTGCCACGCCCCCAGCCTCTGGTGGTTTGCTGGCACTCTTTGGTACTATCTGACGTGTTGAAACATCAGCCCAATAACCGCCTTCACGGTCATGTGGCGTTCTACCTGTGTGCATTTCTGTTTTCAAATTTCCCCTATTTATAGCACCAGTTATATCAGATTAGAATTCCCCCAACAACCTAATTTAATTTGATTACCTTTATAAAGAATCTCTCCGAATAAAATCACATTCTGAAGTACCTGGGATTAGGATTTCAACATAGGAATATTCGGGGGACATGTAAAAGTTTTAAGTAAATAATTAAAACTTTGAAAAGGATAAGCACTTCATTAATAGATGGCTGCTCTCCTTTTATTCATACATGTCTCCTAAGGGCTATGTTGTCCTAGCCTACACATAGACACATGCACAAGAGGAATTTTGGATTTTTAGAAGAAAAGCACAGAACTGTTACTGACATTCCAAACTGTCAGACAAACTTGACAATTCTAGTCTCCTCCATGCAGAGATACTTTTCACAGTTTCATAAACATTGACTTGGGGTTAGGTGGCTTTGGTTTTGATAGCCAGATTTTTACTTTAAAATTGTATAACCTTGGAAAGTGACCTCGATTTTTTGCATTTCAACTTTCTCATCTATGAAGTTAGAATAAAAATCCACATATTTAAATACTAGATGACATATTTTCAGTAGTGCCAAGGAGAGCAAGTGATAAGTTGAAGGACTGAAATAAAGTTAGATCTCCACCATAGACCTGTTTTATTAGGGAAGATAATGATACTTAGAGCACTCTGACAGCTCAGTGAACATAAGCGGATTAATTTATCTTTTTACTATGACTTTTAGAGAACCAAATACGATTTAAAAATTTAAACTTTGCCTATATCTGCCTTCATCTGATTATATGAGGTCTTATCTCTTTTAAATGTGTTGGGATCCTAAAGCTGATTTTATTATTTACTCTGTATCAGTCTATTTTGAAGTCAGTAGATAAAGGCATAGGAAGGCAATACAGTTTGAACATACAACAAATATCTCAGACTTTTGTTTTTTTTTAAATGAGGCAGCTTCTTGTAGTAGAAAAAAAAAAAAAACCTGGATTAGGGATCAGCGACTTGGATTGGAGTTCTGGACTTTCTACCTCCTTTAGGTATGTCACTCAACATTTCTAAGTCTCTGATGTCTTTAGTTAAAAACAGATCGAATTACCTCCCTCATAATATTGTAATTGTCAAAATGGAAAATATGGGTGAAGTGCCTACTACATAGTCACCACCTGGTACACAGCTAGTACATTTATATTAAGTCCCACATGCACAATCTATGAAAAATGAAATCCTTATCACTGCAACCTCCTCTACGTATGGGTTTTCATAAGAGAAAATTAACTTGAATCAGGTGTTTTAAACATTTATGACATATTTTTTAGGTATAACAAAGAAGGTGCTAAGATGATTGCAGAAAGGTGTGTGCAAGGAAAAATATAACTAGATCAAGCCCCTGAATAAGAAGAACTTTAGCATATATTTTCCAATATTAAATTAGTAGGTTAAAAGCAGCTATAATGGTTCACCTTTTTGTCTTCTAAACCACTCACTCCTAAAATGAGAAGACACAAATTACACTTATCACACTCCATGATATACATACTTTTTATAGCACTTGATTTCTATATTGTTTGTATGTTTCCTCTACCAAAATGTGAGCAATTTTGACACACAAAAAGCCAGGTCTCGTATTTTAATGCCACAGATAGAAAGGCAGACATTGGAGTCACACAGCTGGAATTGCTTCCAGATCGAAATTTACCTTCCATGTAGCCTTTGGCAAGTTACTTAGGCTATCTGAACTTCACTTTCCTGAACTATAGAAGTGAAGCCAATATTTATTTTAAGCTGATAGCACTGTTGTGGAGACTAGATGAATTGTACACACTTAGAATGACAACAGGCATATGGCAAGCAGCTCAGTAAGATTTAGCTATTATGTCATTCCAACAGGAGCCAACAAAATCCTCAAATTTGAAATCCAGATTTCCTGAATTATCAGCTATCCTGAATCTAAAATTTAACCATTGGTTGTTCACTCACTCATTTATTTACACATTCTGCATTTAGTGAGAACCTACCATTTGCTGAGAATTTGTAGGTCCACATAGTCTCATACCCACTTACATTCGTTGTCAGAATCAACCGACATTACCTAAATAATCTCAGACACTCAGACATACTCTACTTTCAATCTTCTAGGATTCTAAAATGACTGTGACGGTTCTTCATTTGAATATGTGTTTAGTGTTTCCTGATACAGAAAAAAAAAAAAAAATAAGTCTCAGAGGGTGGAGCAAGATGGCCGAATAGGAACAGCTCCAGTATCCAACTCCTGGTGCGAGCGACACAGAAGACCGGTGATTTCTGCATTTTCAACTGAGGTACTGGGGTCATCTCACTAGGGAGTGCTGGACAATCGGTGCTGGTCAGCTGCTGCAGCCTGACCAGCGAGAGCTGAAGCAGGGCGAGGCACTGCATCACCTGGGAAGCCCAAGGGGGAAGGGAATCTCTTTTCCTAGCCAGGCGAACTGAGACACACAACACCTGGAAAATTGGGTAATTCCCACCCCAATACTGCGCTTTAAGCAAACGGGCACACCAGGAGATTATACCCACACCTGGCTGGGAGGGTCCCACAGCCACAGAGCCTCCCTCATTGCTAGCACAGCAGTCTGCAATCTAACCGCAAGGCAGCAGCGAGGCTGGGGAAGGGGCGCCCGCCATTGCTGAGGCTTAAGTAGGTAAACAAAGCCTCTGGGAAGCTCCAACTGGGTGGAGCTCACAGCAGCTCAAGGAAACCTGCCTGTCTCTGTAGACTCCACCTCTGGGGACAGGGCACAGCTAAAAAACAACAGGGGAAGCAGCAGAGGCCTGTGCAGACCCAAACTACTCTGTCTGACAGCTTTGAAGAGAGCAGTGGATCTCCCAACACGAAGGTTGAGATCTGAGAACGGGCAGACTGCCTGCACAAGTGGGTCCCTGACCCCTGAGTAACCTAACTGGGAGACATCCCCCACTAGAGGCAGTCTGACACCCCACACCTCACAGGGTGGAGTACACCCCTGAGAGGAAGCTTCCAAAGTAAGAATCAGACAGGTACACTTGCTGTTCAGCAATATTATATCTTCTGCAAACTCTGCTGCTGATACCCAGGCAAACAGGGTCTTGAGTGGACCTCAAGCAATCTCCAACAGACCTACAGCTGAGGGTCCTGACTATTAGAAGGAAAACTACCAAACAGGAAGAACACCTATACCAAAACCCCATCAGTATGTCACCATCATCAAAGACCAGAGGCAGATAAAACCACAAAGATGGGGAAGAAGCAGGGCAGAAAAGCTGGAAATTCAAAAAATAAGAGTGCATCTCCCCCTGCAAAGGAGCACAGCTCATCGCCGGCAACGGATCAAAGCTGGTCAGAGAATGACTTTGACGAGATGAGAGAAGAAGGCTTCAGTCCATCAAACTTCTCAGAGCTAAAGGAGGAACTATGTAACCAGTGCAAAGAAACTAAAAACCTTGAAAAAAGATTTGACGAATGGCTAACTAGAAAAACCAATGTAGAGAAGTCCTTAAAAGAACTGATAGAGATAAAAACCTTAACATGGGAACTATGTGACAAATGCACAAGCTTCAGTAACTGACTCAATCAACTGGAAGAAAGAGTATGAGCGATTGAAGAGCAAATGGATGAAATGAAGCCAGAAGAGAAATGTAGAGAAAAAAGAGTAAAAAGAAATAAACAAAACCACCAAGAAATATGGGATTATGTGAAAAGACCAAATCTTTGTCTGATTGGTGTGCCTGAAAGTGACGGGGAAAATGGAACCAAGATGGAAAACACTCTGCAGGATATCATGCAGGAGAACTTCCCCAACCTAGTAGGGCAGGCCAACATTCAAATTCAGGAAATACAGAGAACACCACAAAGATGCTCCTTGAGAAGAGCAACTCCAAGACACATAATTGCCAGATTCACCAAAGTTGAAATGAAGGAAAAAATCTTAAGGGCAGCCAGAGAGAAAGGTCGGGTTACCCACAAAGGGAAGCCCATCAGACTAACAGCAGATCTCTCAGCAGAAACTCTACAAGCCAGAAGAGAGTGGGGGCCAATATTCAACATTCTTAAAGCAAAGAATTTTAAACCCAGAATTTCATATACAGCCAAACTAAGTTTCATCAGTGAAGGAGAAATAAAATCCTTTACAGATAAGCAAATGCTTAGAGATTTTGTAAACACCAGGCCTGCCTTACAAGAGACCATGAAGGAAGCCCTAAACATGGAAAGGAACAACCGGTACCAGCCATTGCAAAAACATGCCAAAATGTAAAAACCATCGAGGCTAGGAAGAAACTGCATCAACTAATGAGCAAAATAACCAGTTAATATCATAATGGCAGGATGAAGTTCACACATAACAATCTTAACCTTAAATGTAAATGGACTAAATGCTCCAATTAAAAGACACAGACTGGCAAACTGGATAAAGAGTCAAGACCCATCAGTCTGCTGTCTTCAGGAGACCCATCTCACATGCAGAGACATACATAGGCTCAAAATAAAGGGATGGAGGAAGATCTACCAAGCAAATGGAGAACAAAAAAAAGCAGGGGTTGCAATCCTAGTCTCTGATAAAATAGACTTTAAACCATCAAAGATCAAAAGAGACAAAGAAGGTCATTACATAATGGTACAGGGATCAATTCAACAGGAAGAGCTAACTATCCTAAATATATATGCACCCAATACAGGAGCACCCAAATTCATAAAGCAAGTCCTTAGAGACTTACAAAGAGACTTAGACTCCCATACAATAATAATGGGAGACTTCAACACTCCACTGTCAACATTAGACAGATCAACGAGACAGAAAGTTAACAAGGATATCCAGGAATTGAACTCATCTCTGCAACAAGCGGACCTAATAGACATCTATAGAACTCTCCACCCCAAATCAACAGAATATACATTCTTCTCAGCACCACATCGCACTTATTCCAAAATTGACCACATAATTGGAAGTAAAGCACTCCTCAGCAAATGTAAAAGAACAGAAATTATAACAAACTGTCTCTCAGACCACAGTGCAATCAAACTAGAACTCAGGACTAAGAAACTCAATCAAAACCGCTCAACTACATGGAAACTGAACAACCTGCTCCTGAATGACTACTGGGTACATAACGAAATGAAGGCAGAAATAAAGATGTTCTTTGAAACCAATGAGAAAAAAGATACAACATACCAGAATCTCTGAGACACATTTAAAGCAGTGTGTAGAGGGAAATTTATAGCACTAAATGCCCACAAGAGAAAGCTGGAAAGATCTAAAATTGACACTCTAACATCACAATTAAAAGAACTGGAGAAGCAAGAGCAAACACATTCAAAAGCTAGCAGAAGGCAAGAAATAACTGATATCAGAGCAGAACTGAAGGAGATAGAGACACAAAAAACCCTCCAAAAAATCAATGAATCCAGGAGTTGGTTTTTTGAAAAGATCAACAAAATTGACAGACCGCTAGCAAGACTAATAAAGAAGAAAAGAGAGAAGAATCAAATAGATGCAATAAAAAATGATAAAGGGGATATCACCACGGACCCCACAGAAATGCAAACTACCATCAGAGAATACTATAAACACCTCTACGCAAATCAACTAGAAAATCTAGAAGAAATGGATAATTTGCTGGACACTTACACTCTTCCTAGACTAAACCAGGAAGAAGTTGAATCCCTGAATAGACCAATAGCAGCCTCTGAAATTGAGGCAATAATTAATAGCCTACCAACCCAAAAAAGTCCAGGACCAGATGGATTCACAGCTGAATTCTACCAGAGGTACAAAGAGGAGCTGGTACCATTCCTTCTGAAACTATTCCAATCAATAGAAAAAGAGGGAATCCTCCCTAACTCATTTTATGAGGCCAACATCATCCTGATACCAAAGCCTGGCAGAGACACAACAAAAAAAGAAAATTTTAGACCAATCTCCCTGATGAACATCGATGCAAAAATCCTCAATAAAATACTGGCAAACCGGATTCAGCAGCACATCAAAAAGCTTATCCACCATGATCAAGTGGGCTTCATCCCTGGGATGCAAGGCTGGTTCAACATTCGCAAATCAATAAACGTAATCCAGCATATCAACAGAACCAAAGACAAGAACCACATGATTATCTCAATAGATGCAGAAAAGGCTTTTGACAAAATTCAACAGCCCTTCATGCTAAAAACGCTTGATAAATTCGGTATTGATGGAACGTACCTCAAAATAATAAGAGCTATTTATGACAAACCCACAGCCAATATCATACTGAATGGGCAAAAACTGGAAAAATTCCCTTTGAAAACTGGCACAAGACAGGGATGCCCTCTCTCACCACTCCTATTCAACATAGTGTTGGAAGTTCTGGCTAGGGCAATCAGGCAAGAGAAAGAAATAAAGGGTATCCAGTTAGGAAAAGAAGAAGTCAAATTGTCCCTGTTTGCAGATGACATGATTGTATATTTAGAAAACCCCATCGTCTCAGCCCAAAATCTCCTTAAGCTGATAAGCAACTTCAGCAAAGTCTCAGGATACAAAATTAATGTGCAAAAATCACAAGCATTCTTATACACCAGTAACAGACAAGCAGAGAGCCAAATCATGAATGAACTTCCATTCACAATTGCTTCAAAGAGAATAAAATACCTAGGAATCCAACTTACAAGGGATGTAAAGGACCTCTTCAAGGAGAACTACAAACCACTGCTCAGTGAAATAAAAGAGGACACTAACAAATGGAAGAACATACCATGGTCATGGATAGGAAGAATCAATATCGTGAAAATGGCCATACTGCCCAAGGTTATTTATAGATTCAATGCCTTCCCCATCAAGCTACCAATGAGTTTCTTCACAGAATTGGAAAAAATGGCTTTAAAGTTCATATGGAACCAAAAAAGAGCTGCATTGCTAAGACAATCCTAAGTCAAAAGAACAAAGCTGGAGGCATCACGCTACCTGACTTCAAACTATACTACAAGGCTACAGTAACCAAAACAGCATGGTACTGGTACCAAAACAGAGATATAGACCAATGGAACAGAATAGAGTCCTCAGAAATAATACCACACATCTACAGCCATCTGATCTTTGACAAACCTGAGAGAAACAAGAAATGGGGAAAGGATTCCCTATTTAATAAATGGTGCTGGGAAAATAGGCTAGCCATAAGTAGAAAGCTGAAACTGGATCCTTTCCTTAATCCTTATACGAAAATTAATTCAAGATGGATTAGAGACTTAAATGTTAGACCTAATACCATAAAAACCCTAGAAGAAAACCCAGTTAATACCATTCAGGACATAGGCATGGGCAAGGACTTCATGTCTAAAACACCAAAAGCAATGGCAGCAAAAGCCAAAATTGACAAATGGGATATGATTAAACTAAAGAGTTTCTGCACAGCAAAAGAAACTACCATCAGAGTGAACAGGCAACCTACAGAATGGGAGAAAATTTTTGCAATCTACTCATCTGAAAGGGCTAATATCCAGAATCTACAAAGAACTCAAACAAATTTACAAGAAAAAAACAAACAATCCCATCAAAAAGTGGGCAAAGGATATGAACAGACATTTCTCAAAAGAAGACATTCATACAGCCAACAGACACATGAAAAAATGCTCATCATCACTGGCCATCAGAGAAATGCAAATCAAAACCACAATGAGATACCATCTCACACCAGTTAGAATGGCAGTCATTAAAAAGTCAGGAAACAACAGGTGCTGGAGAGGATGTGGAGAAATAGGAACACTTTTACACTGTTGGTGGGATTGTAAACTAGTTCACCCATTATGGAAAACAGTATGACGATTCCTCAAGGATCTAGATCTAGATGTACCATATGACCCAGCCATCCCACTACTGGGTATATACCCAAAGGATTATAAATCATGCTGCTATAAAGACACATGCACACGTATGTTTATTGCGGCACTATTCACAATAGCAAAGACTTGGAATCAACCCAAATGTCCATCTGTGACAGACTGGATTAAGAAAATGTGGCACATATACACCATGGAATATTATGCAGCCATAAAAAAGGATGAGTTTGCGTTCTTTGTAGGGACATGGATGCAGCTGGAAACCATCATCCTTAGCAAACTATCACAAGAACAGAAAACCAAACACCACATGTTCTCACTCATAGGTGGGAACTGAACAATGACATCACTTGGACTCGGGAAGGGGAACATCACACATCGGGGCCTATCATGGGGAGGGGGGAGGGGGGAGGGATTGCATTGGGAGTTATACCTGATATAAATGATGAATTGATGGGTGCTGACGAGTTGATGGGTGCAGCACACCAACATGGCACAAGTATACATATGTAACAAACCTGCACGTTATGCACATATACCCTAGAACCTAAAGTTTAATAAAAAAAAAAAGTCTCATCAATTGTTTTTATCATTATGTCAGAGACATCTGAACCACAGCAATTCCATCTTAATTAAACAGTAGCTGGGTGGAATGAGGCGCAAACCTACTGGGCAGCATTCCCAGATGGTTAAGGCATTCTAAGTTACAGGATAAGCCAGTAGGTTGGCATAAAATACAGGTCATAAAGACCTTGCTGATAAAACAGATTGCAGTAAAGAAGCTGGCTCAAACTCCCGAAAACCGAAATGGCGATGAGTTTGACGTCTGGTCATCCTCACTGCTCGCTGCACTCCCACCAGTGCCATGACAGTTTACAAATGCCGTGGCAACATCAGGAAGTTACCTTATATGGTATAAAAAAGGGAGGCATGAATAATTCACCCCTTAGCATATCATCAAGAAATAACCATAAAACAGGGGTCATCAAGCAGCCCTTGGGGCTGCTCTGCCTATTAAGTAGCCATTCTTTTATTCCTTTACTTTCTTAATAAACTTGCTTTCAGTTTGCACTGTGGACTCTCCCTGAATTCTTTCTTGCATGAGATCCAAGAACCCTCTCTTGGGATCTGGATTGGGAGCCCTTTCCTGTAACAATCAGAATGGCTTGGGTTTTAGGCCAAATACACATGGGAAAAATTATGTTTACGAAAAAATATTTCCAGAAAAGAGATTTGCAAACTCATATTGAGTAACTGGATGTTGGGTTTAATCTTTTCTTAGGGCGCTTTTATACAGTGAGAGAGAGAGACTGGGAGGGAAGGAGGGAAAGGGGAAGAATGAGGAGGAGAATGGGGAGAGGATGAAAGGGGAGGAGGGGAGAGGAGGGAAGGGGAGAAAAGGAGAGAGTTCTTTCTCCAAGCTATTTCTTAGATATTTTCAATTTTATAAATGCTTTCATTCCTTCTGGCAACAGCAAAATGAACAAGCACATAGTATGGGGAGAAATGCGGCCCCATAAAAACTGCTCCCAGTGAGTGGGTGATGGCCTCCTTCGGAACCCATAAATGTTTTATCAGCAGGTTCTGCTTCCTCAGTCAAGGCTGGGCAAGCCTAGTAAGTGCTGTTGAAATGCTGGAAGTGGCAATCTTATTTGAAGAAGAGGTCAAGGAGGCAATCCAAGCCCTGTTTCAATGACTAGGATTTGCAATGCACAGAGCCCAGTGAGTGGCACTTCAAACAAATTCTACCACTCCATACTGGGATGCAGATGTCTGCTTTGCTGATGCCTTGTTTCCCTAAAGGGGAAAAACCATAGGCACCTTCATATGGTGAAACCATTGACAGTGAAAAAAAGAAAAATTAAATAAATAGTGAAAGCAAAGCAAAAAACAACAACATGCAGGGGATGGTGCTTGTGAAAAAGATCATTCTCTCAGAATGAAATGGAGGCTTTCCACTATAGGAAAAGGTGGATTTGGGCAATGCCTCCCACTGCTAACCCCCTTCCACTTGATCCTTGAATGTAATTAAAGTAAATTTAGCATAAACCCAAAGTCAATAACAGATTACAAGAGAAGAAAGGGATTCTGTGAACGTAGCGTACGTCAGTTTATCATAGTCTGTATATGTATGGGCATTAGTGTATTAGTAGTGAGGGAAGATTGAAGAAAATTTAACCATTTGACATGATCTTTCCTATATTAGAAAAATAGCCTATACATATTATAGATCATGCTTAGGAGGAAATTATGACTAAAAAGCTGGAAGCAAGGAATACAAAGAGACTACTACTGGGATTTTTCAAACACAATTTAATAATTAAGAGGGTGTCCATGTCTGGGGCAAAGATGTAGTAAATACTTAGGAGGCACAAAAATATCTAAGACCTAGTCATTTGGAATAGAAATTAAGGGAGTGGGAGGTGATATCCAGATGTAAACTATAAGTAGTTGTATTCTGCATCCTTTCTCCTTTTCTTTCTTCATTTTTTTCTAACATAACCTCTATATTTTAAAAAATATGTATACCAGACATTGTGCAGCAGATTGCAATTTCCAAAAGCAATTCCACCACTAAATCTCATCACTCATTTTATTCCTGCAATGGGATGTTGACACTTCTCCATTAATCAGTAAGATCTCCTTTACCTCCCCTTGAATATGAGCATGAGCCAGCCTTTGTAGCCAGGTTCTAATGAATATTATGTGAGGTGAACGACTTTTAGTCACATTTGAGATTAGGCTATAAAGGTGATTGAGTTTGTGCTTCAGCAGTTTTCTCTCAGGATAACAGCCATTGAAAGCAGTTGCCATGTTGTGAGGAAGCCCCATCCATATGAAGAGGCCACGTGTATATGTTATAACCAATAATTCCATCTCAGCTCTCAACTAATAGCATCAATTTGCAGCCTCATAAGTGATCTTCACATAATGCCATTCTGGTAGCCACCCTAGGTGATGTTGAGGCAGAGATAAGCTATACTCACCTACCTCTATCCAACTTGCACATCTCTCAGTCAAATAAATGCTGTCATTGCTTTTAGCTACTACGTTTTGAGTAAATATATTAGCAATTACAGAGACATTCTATCATATTATGATATTGCAAGGTTGAATATTACTGATTCTTTCTAATAACATATTCTCATATATTAGACAAACACTCAATATGAGTAAAATTAGATCAATACAAAAATCATGTTTATGGTAAATGGAGGTATAACAGAAGGGTAATTAAATTGCTTAGTGATCGATGCCTATTTTAGATGCTTATTGCTCCTGCTAGACTTGATTCTTAGGACAGGATGATTTCAGGATCCCACACTATGTGCCCACGAGCATGACCCTTTGGGACAAAGAACCAGTCACTGCTGAGATGTCTCAACAACAACAAAAAAGGGTTTTCCCAAATACTTATACATTATTTGGAAGATACTTTAAATTGTCACTTGTTAGGCCCATGGTGAGTTGAAAAAGACAACTTCAGATATTCTTCCTTTCTAAACTTCCATCTATAGTTTTTTTTTTTTTTTTTTTTTTTTTTTTTTTTTACACAATCCATCTTTGCTAACAAGTGATTTGTAGAGAATTTGTATGCCATATATGGGCATTCTGATGTGTAAGTGAGCAAATGACATTTGTGTGACAGTTCGCAAGCTCTATGCAGATATACTTTAGATATTTGTCCATGCCCAAATGTCATGTTGAAATGTATGTAGTTCCCAATGTTGGAGGTGGGGCGAGGTGTTTGGGTCATAGGGGCAGATCTCTTATGACTTGGTGCTATCCTTGTGATAGTGACTGAGTTCTCATGAGATCTGGTTGTTGTAAAGTGTGACACCTCCCCGCCACCCCTACAGTGCCACCTCTTGCTCTTGTTCCCACCAGGTATAGTGTTGGCCCCTGCTCCACCTTCCACCATGATTGTAAGTTTGCCAAGGTCTCACCAGAAGCTGGGGAGATGCCAACACCATGCTTCCTGTACAGCCTGCAGGACCATGAGCCAATTAAACCTCTTTTCTTCATAAATTACCTAGTCTTGGGTATTTCTTTATAGTAATACAAGAATGCCCTAATACACATAGAAACCACAAAACAGACCTTAATCTTCTATCAGAGTTCCTGGGGCCAGGCACCATAAACATGTACGTAACAGTGCTCCTGGGCCATCAGCCTTGACTTCACTCTCTTGACTATATTTAAGGTGACAAGTGTTGGACGACAAATTCGTGGAGCAATGGCAGGACTTCATTTTCAAGAGTGTGTGGATTTATTGTAATTGTAACTAGCATTGTGTTTAAAAAGGAACAAACCCTTTGGTTTAAATAGAGTGATTAAAATTATTGTCTTTGCTGTGAATAAACACATAAAGGTAACAATACTACCTGGTCTGGGGTGGGAGACAGCTTGGACATTAGGATCTGAATCTAATCTTTTAACAGTCTGAGGGATCTAGGAGAGGATAATAGTGCATTTGAGTAAAAAAAAACTTGAGAATCTCAAAGTGGATAAACAGACTTATTCTGGCAGTCAATAATTCATGACCACTAGTCGTTTCATTGAGTTGTCCAAAGTCTTTACAAGACTTTGTGTCAAATAAACATGGATTCAAGTTGATGCTCAGCCATTAACTTGTTACCGATTATTTAACCTGTAAAAAGCCTAATTAAATGCACTTAAAGTGTATAACAATGTGCTAGGCATGTAACCAGTACTCAGTGAAAGACAGCTTCTAGAATAGCATGCCAACAGTCACCATCACACTATGGCTAATGTTGTTGTTATCTGAGGGAGTTGGTAGCTCATCCCGATACGATGTCAGACAAAGGATCTATGCCAGAGATGAGGACTTGGGAGTAATGATTATGTAGGATGTAGTTAGAATTACAGGAGTAGGAGATTCAAAACATCCACAAATTAAACTCAAGGAGATCCAGAGATTAAACAAAAAAAGACACAAGAGAACCCAACAGTACTATGTATAAGGTTGAGGTAGAAGAGGAAGACACAGAAGAGTTATTGATAGGAAGATATGTAGAAAGAAACAAATAAACTGGGCAAGAACCATGGAAACTGAAAAAGAGAGTTTTACATAGAATCTTAACAAGAAGCCAACAAATATTTGTCATCAATGTATTCCACTGTATTCCATTCCCTATTTTCAGTGTGTCTGGGGACCTCTGTAGTGTAAGTGGAATATTTAGCCTAGCTAATAATAACCATAAAGCAAGCAATTAATCCTTAATATATTGGAAAGAAGCAGCTTCCCAATAGGTAGATATTTCCCTAGGTGAGTGCTAGAACAGTTAATCCTTATTGTAAGTCAGCAGTGTGTTAGATTTATTTATCTTGGAATGAATTCCTTCAACCCCTGTGGTTTTCTTCCTTATATCTAGTAACTGTCATGCTGAGTGATTAGGTGGGTTTGTTCTGGCTTGAGGAAAGACCAAATTCAAAGGGAAGTGGGGGTCCATTTCTAAAAGGAAGCATTTCCTAACAAAGCCCTATCGGGGGGTTACCAACAGGGTATCTTCTGAGACAAAGCAGATACCACCTTCACTCATCTCTCACTCAGAAGGCAATCTTCTGCATGTGACTAGAGATATTCTAATCAGCCTGCCTAATTACAAAGCCCTGTGAATCACTTTGAAAGAAAAAAAAAAAAAACTTCCCTACAATAAAGGCAAGAAAAAGACAAATTGACAATCACTTCCCGCACTAGAGTGTGATAAACCTACCAGCTGGATTGAGACAGAGTGATTCCAGTTTTCAGAGCCCTGAGTGTGAAGACAGATGTTTAAAATTGAGTACTTGCAGATTTCTCATTCTGTTTTTCCCACAGAGATGGGCAGTCTCAAAAAAAAAAAAAAAAAAAAGCAAATCAATATGGTTGGAATTTTATTAAAATATAGATTCTAGTAAAAACTGTCTAATTCATTAGATAACTATTTACAGGTCACTTGAGTTGTCTATTGGCTTGAATGTATCTCTTCTAGAAGAAAAGATGTATGTGTTCAGAAGCTGTCAATATTATTACCACTGTATTTTATTATTCTTCCATAAGTTTGGGGTTTTCATTAATTCAAAGAAAGCCTTGAACAAATTTCATTTGTAAGAGGGCGCATGGCCTAGTGGTCAAATGGTGGCTTTAAAGCACTTTGATCATAACTATGCGAGGTTATGCGAGGCAGGAGGTTATGATCTCCTGCCTCGGGAGGCTGAGGCAGGAGAATCGCTTGAACCCAGGAGGCAGAGGTTGCAGTGAGCCGAGATCACGCCACTGCACTCCAGCCTGGGCAACAAGAGGGAAACTCCATCTCAAAAAAAAAAGTAAACAAATACAAATTTTAGGTATAAATATTACTGCTAAAGACATACGAATCTTAGTGACAGGTTAGCTGTATCAAGGTAATACTTTAGGGCCATTGATTCATCACAGATTGAATAAAGATTCCAAAGTAGCCACTGTGTTTTCACTGTCATAACCCAATCTTATAAATGCTGCAGGTGCAGATCAACTAAGGAAAATTATGTTTAGCCTCTGTTTATATGCTTGCACACTTTACTGATGCCTTTGAAAATAGATTCTATTTTGAACATGTGTTTGAAATATATATTTTAAAATGACTTGAACAATGTTTATTCATAAGGTGTTTTGAATCTTGTGACAGCTGAAGTTGATATTGACCAACCTTTGTTTCAATACCAGCTTTAAGTACATGAAATCCACAATGATACTAAAGGTGTCAGTAATTTACTTATTATCATTAGCACAAGACTTTATGAGACATTTTAATTGCAGATCATAATGACAGAACATTTATAACACTGTTCATTAATACATTATTTAATACAAACCTATGAAACATTTAATTGCTGTTAAATGAAGTGTACCAGATAACATTCCAAGAGATTCAGTTTGCATTAAAAATAGGGCTGCTTCATGTTTGATGCTATGGGGTAGTCTAGGGAAATATCACATACGGAAGGGTATTTTTTAATATGAAAATTGTTTCAGTACTTAGCAGTTCAGGCCATTCATGGCATTAAAAATAATGTCTAATACACTCAGTAGGCATAGTTTTATAAATACTGTTTCGGGAGGAAATTCCTCCATCATTAATTAGCTATCTACTATTGGGCAGATTATTTAACCTCCCTGAGCTAAGTTTCCTCATCTATAAAATTGAGCAATCCTATAGTACTTACCTGTGGCAGAAGATGTAATTTTCCACATTAAAAAAAAAAAACAAACCCTCTTTTCCTGTAGAAGTCTCTAGCAGCTTCATCATCCTGGACCAGTAAGCAACTACCAAATCTCAGGGTCATAAAACAATAACCATTTACTTCTTGCTACTGCTTGGTATCCACTGGGGCTGTGCTCAGGCCAGCGGCACCCTCATACCACAACCAAGGCTGATAGGGCAGTGTAATTTGGAATATTGGTAGCTGTCATGTCAAGGGAAAGTGAGAACGACGAAGCACATGTTTATTAAGGATTCTACCTATGCTAACTATATTTTGATTTTGATCATACTTTACTGAGAAAAACAAGTCATGTAGCCCAAGATCAGTGGAGCTTCAATAACCCTGTTTTGACTCCAATAACCCTCTTCTTCTTCATTAACAAAACCATCATTTTGTGCAATGGAAATATACCCAGCTACAATCAAGGGCTCTCTTAATGCTAAAGGTAGCTAAATGTTCCCCATCTCTGGTATTGCAAAGGAGGTATGTTCTTTTTGCCTCATAGCCTATAGTTCCTTTATATTTTCATAAAGGTATCAACTAACAGCATTCCTGTGTCCTTTTGGAATAGTTCTCTCTTGAAGCATTTATGGAGGGTTAAAGAGGTGTTCTGTTCTCATCAAGGAAAGGTCAACAAGTAATGTAGGCTATACCAGTTACACTCTGTTCTTACACTTGAAGCATGTGTGAATATCTCAGAGAATATAAAAATAAGTCCCAGACAAAATATAATTTTACTCATAATTAGTTAAATGCAAATTAATAAAATGAGAAGTCAGTTCATGTCAATCAGCTGGTGAAAATTTTACAAGTCCATTAGTACCCAACTATTTATTATTACCTTTACTGTTGCCACACTGGTCCAAACTGTGTTTCCTCTTGCCTGCCCTTCTAATTGATATTTTTTTTTCCCATCCTTTCCCTCCTAGAATCTCTTCTCAGTATAGCAGCCAAAGGTGTCCTTTTAAATCTTAAGTAAGATTAGATCACTTCTATGTTTAATAACCTGAAGGATTATTAATGGATCCCCATTCCATCCTGGTAAAAACTAAAATCCTAACATGGTAAGCGAGACCTAAAATCCTTCACCCTATTATTCTTTTCCTCTTTTCTAACTACTCCTTGTCTCAACTTATAGCCTCATGGGTATCTTCTGAAAGAGATCAAACACAAACACATTCCTCCATATATCTCAGCCCTGGGCCCAACACAA
>NC_045440.1:140471933-140555323 GCF_002776525.5 Piliocolobus tephrosceles | reverse complement strand
TCTCAACTTCCTGGGCCCAACACAAACACATTCCTCCATATATCTCAACTTTAGAAAACCACCACCTGGAGAGTCCCCGATAAGGTCACAACCGTTTGTGGTTTTACTGAAAGCGCGGGAACCAATAGAAAACTGCTAAATGTATAACTTCAAATGTTAACCAATTGTAATGCTGTAACCGAAAGAATTCCCTTGTTCCTCTGTAACCTTACAAGTCCTGTTTACATCGGGCTATAAAAAGCGAGCACATGCATCGTTCGAGGCCCTCTTGGATGCTGTGGAACGGAGGGACCAAGTTCGAACTTGCAGTAAAGATCCTTGCCGCTTGGCTTTGACTCTGGACTCTGGTGGTCTTCTTTGGGGAATAAACGGTCTGGGCATAACACTTCGCTGTCCCAAAAACAAACACCCAGGAAAAATTTCACTTCAGTTAATTTGTTCTTCCCTAGCTCGAGCACGTCCTGCTAGATAAATGAATGGTGAGCTCCCAGATTTGTGTGAAGTCAACAAGTTTTTGCTCACATGCAGATTTCTCAGTGAGAACTTCCCTTAGTACTTACATTAAACATGCAATCTCACCATCCCTCTGGCACTTCCTATTGCTTTGTGTTTTCTTATTTTTCTTTATAACACTTATCAACTTCTAAAACACAAAACATTTGTTTATATTGCTTATTGTATGGGTTGCTGCATACACATACAATACAAAGAATAAGTTTCTACAATACAAGGAATAAGTTTCATAAGGGCACAGATTTTTTATCTCTTTTGTTTACTATCATTTCTGAAAATAAAACCAAAGAGTTTTTGGGTTGAAGTATATGGACAATAAACATTTGCTGAAATGACCTGAATTGCCAAGTATTATTAAGAATACAGGGAAATAGGAACTCAAGTTACACGGTCAATTAGTATATTGGTTTTCATAACCACTTTGAAGTACACTTCTGCAAAATCTGTTAAAGTTGAAGTGGATGTACTCAATGACTTGGTAATTGTCTTCTAGAGAGGAAATTATCTACAAAGAGAGTCAAAGCATCATCGTTATAGCAAAAACAATAGTAGAAGGAGTTATCTCTTTCTTCAATGGGGAAGCATCTAAATATGTTGATTCATTCAGTTAAATGCTATGGAAATAGGAAAAATATTAAAAATCTTAAACTAGATCAAGAAAAATATATACGAATACAATTTTTTTTTTTTTTTTTTTTTTGACAGAGTCTCGCTCTGTTGCCTAGAGTGGAGTGCAGTGGGGTGATCTTGGCTCACTGCAACCTCCGCCTCCTGGGTTCAAGCGATTCTCCTGCCTCAGCCTCCTGAGTAGCTGGGACGACAGGTAGGTGCAACCATGCCCAGCTAATTGGATAGAAATTTTAAAATAATATTAGATGGATAAAGTTAGTTGAAAAAGCACACAAGCAGTATGATAATATTTATATATATCTTATTAAATACATACCCTTATTTGATACTTATCGATATTGATATATAATAAACCACAAGACAAGAATGAGGATGCTATAGACCAACTTCAGGGCAGAGATTTCCTTTAGGAAAGGCATCAGGGTGAGGCTTTAGTTGTGTTTTAAATATATTTTAAGTAAAGAAACTCAAACTATTAAAGTTTATTACATATGGTAAGCATTTGAATGTCTATTTTATTATTTTGGATAATTTGATATGAGCTTGGAACACCTTTTAATAAAGACAAACAAATGGAAACATGTCTGAGGCCAGTGACCCCAATGGCAGTGAACCAACAGCAAGGTTTCGTTGTTTTCTGCTTCTGTTCCACAGATTCCAGGTATATCTAGAAAGCTGATCTGTCTGAGACTGGTTCTTAATAGCTTTTTCTTTGACTTATCTTAATATACTGTTAATATTTTCCCCATAATTTGCTGAGTTCAGCGAAATTTGTTTTCAGTTATATATAATTAAAAATCTCTAAAACCTTCAGTAACGTTAGCACCTGGATATATGTGCAGAGACATTTGAGAAGTATTTAAAACCCAAAACAGGCCTTTCAATCAAGCAGTAAACAATTTATTTCTCTTTCAACATCTATTGGCTGTGTGACACTGAGAAACTCATTTTGTTTTGTCTCTGAATATCAGGTTTTTTTACAAGTAAAATATGAGGATAAATTATTCCTGCTTTATGTGGTTAAAATGATAATCACTATATTTAATGAAAATTGCACATAGGAAGCATTCAGTTATTAATTATTCTCTCCCTTTATATAGTAAATAATAACAACAATTACTTTCAGCTATTTTGGCTTATGGGTCTGATCCCATCGAAAGGAATAAGCATTAATCTCTACACTCTATTGAGGAGACATTTGACACAGTTTATTTTCCTCTCTGATAGAGTTATCACAGAAGACATCAGCTCAATTTACATTTTCTATCTATCTCTGTTGATGTCTCTGCTGCAGGCCTCCTCAAATACTTATGGAGTGGTCCTTGACATTTACAAAAAAACTGCAGGAGAGAAGTACAAATGCAGTCAACATGCACCAGACCAGCTCTCTGAAGAAAGAGTTAATGAACTCACTGTTCCTTGGGGAGTTTGAGGTGGTGGTAAGTGGGGAGTCTGAACAGAACTAAATTGCTCTCCTCAAAGCCATCAAGGGCTTTCATCAGTAAGAATAAGAAGGTTTGAGATAGGGGAGCTTGGCCTTGCAGTTTTTGTCTTTAAAACTAAATACTGGCCGGGCGCGGTGGCTCAAGCCTGTAATCCCAGCACTTTGGGAGGCTGAGACGGGCGGATCACGAGATCAGGAGATCGAGACCATCCTGGCTAACACGGTGAAACCCCGTCTCTACTAAAAAAAATACAAAAAAACTAGCCGGGCGAGGTGGCGGGCGCCTGTAGTCCCAGCTACTCGGGAGGCTGAGGCAGGAGAATGGCATAAACCCGGGAGGCGGAGCTTGCAGTGAGCTGAGATCCGGCCACTGCACTCCAGCCTGGGCGACAGAGTGAGACTCTGTCTCGGAAAAAAAAAAAAAAAACTAAATACTTAATTAAAGGAGATGTGGTATAGCAGGAAAATAGTAAACTCATAGTGAAAAAGCATGTTTTACAGATGTGAATCTTTCAGATCTAGCTGTACAACTCAGAGATATTTTCATTTCAATATCTTCTATAACATGAAGGGGGTAGTCACTTACTTACCAGGTTGATTAGATGAGCATAAGATATTTTTAAAGTGTAGGTGAAATAATTTTTAAAAATATAATCCCCCATAAACAAATTAACACTCAATCCTGGATCTGGGTAAAGAAAAATTAAGAGTTGAATATACAGGATGATACCAAGAAGAAGACAAAGATCAATGCCAAAAGAATGCAAACAAATAAGGCATTCTTCTGCCCGGAGACACCTACCTTCTACACCACAGAGCAGACAAAGGAATACCTAGGAGAGCACAATAATATTCCTGAATTGAAAAGACAGAGATTGGAATGCAGGGAGGAACAGGAGGAGGCTGCAGGGTACGACAGAAGAAACTACCCATAGAAAAAGCTGCTGATAATAGCTTAAGGTTATATCCTTGAGTTTATAACTCTGAGTTGATGAGCTTTGAGCTACTCATGAATAGGGATCTGTAAGACAAGCAGTTCTAAGAGATTGCTAGGCTGTGGACAAATGAAGGCATACCAATCTGAACTTGAGTCTTTGTTACTACCAGCACATCTAATAGGAACCCCTAAAGGAACATCCTTTAGTAATAGGAATAAATTAGGCTCTGAGTATAACATTAAATTCATTCAAGCAAATTTCACAACTACCTCCAAAAGATTGAGCTGATACAAAAGAAACATACCTGCTCACCAGAATAAAGGCCAACACAGCATAAACAAATATAACAAAATCTAGCATAAACATATGAAATTCAAACTACTTATTATCAAAATAAATTGCTTAACATGAAAAAATAGGAAAAAGTGATCTACAGCTCAAAAAAATCAGTAAATAGAAACAGACGTATAGATGACAGAGATAAAGGATTTAATAGATAATAATTTTTGAATATTTATTATTAATAGATTATGAACAGATCCAAGTATGTAAAATACAGACACGAAGAATATAAATCAAAAGGCATAAAGAAACCAAGGTAGAATCTCTAGTTTTAAAAAATAAAGTGCCTGAATTTTAAAAAGTAATTGGATGGATTACCAACAGATTAGAAACTAACAGAAAAGAAAATATCAATGAAGTTGAAGACATAGCAATAGACACCATCCACATTAAAGGACTAAGGGAAAAAAGACAACAAAAAATTCAAAACATTCAAAAGCATTAAATAATAATTTATCAGATCCTTAGTAATCTGTAGGAAAATATCAAATATTATAATGTGTATTATTGGGGTACCGTCAAGAGGGAAGACAGTTGGGAAACCGAAAAAATGATTTACTAAGACAAAATGATTGTTAAAAACCACATACCTACAGATCCAAGGAGTTCCATTAAACTTAAGAGGAATAAAACCAAACTAGGCCAAGCTCAGGTAAATATAATCAGTTGCCTAATACAGTGTAAAGAGGAGATCTTAAAGCTCTAGAATAAAAAAAAAAAAACTATGAACAGGAAAGCAAAGATAAATATATCACAGACTTCTCATTAGAAACTATTCAAATAAGAAAAGGGTGAAATTACATTTCCAAAGTGCATTTTCAAACAACAAAATATGCTTTGAAAATAAACATGAAGCCAAAACTCTTTCAGAAACACTAAAGCTGAGAGAATCTATGAGTAGTGAACCAACACAGCCAGATACACTAAATAAAGTGTTTCAGTCTTAAAGAAATGATACCAGAGAAAACCTTGGACTTATCAGAGAAACCTAAATAATACATATATGCATAAATGTTAAGTGGTTTATTTTAATAATTTTATAATGATTTATTATGTAAAATGCAATTAACAACACTGTTTTGTAGATTTTATTGCATATTTAGAAGTAGAATATATGATTTCACAAGCACACAGGAGAGGAATAGGAAATAAAAGTGTATCAATGTAACTTTTTACCCTACACACAAAGTTGTTTAATGTTACTTAAAAGCACATCATGATTATTTCAACATGTGTATTTCAAATTTCAGAGCAATTATTTAAAAAATGAAACATAATGTTATCGCTACTATTCCAATGGTAAAAATAAAATGGAATACTAAAAATATACTGAAGTAATCTAAAAGAAAGTATGGGGAGAAAAAATGTAAAAAATTAAGAAAACAAATAAAAGTATGGTAGATTTAAATCTAACAACATAAATAATTACATTAAAGATAGATGGTCTTAATGCTCCAATTAAAAAGCAAAATGATCGAACTTAATAATAAACAAAGCCCTACTTGTCTGGTAGGAAACCAATTTAAATATAAAGATATTATTATCTTAAAAGTACAGGGTTGGGAAAACAAATAATATAATATTAATACAAATATAACTGGAGTGGCTATAATCAGAATTCAAATAAGAAATATGACAGGGGTTAAAAAAGAAGAAAAACATTTTATAACATTAAAATTTCATAACACTTTATAAAATTGTTAATTCCTCATGAAGACATAACCATTCTAAACTTCTATGTACCCAATAAGATAACTTAAAAATGCATAAAACTGAAGCTGAAAAATGTGAACAGAAAAGAAAATCTACACATATACTTGGAGATAGCTATAATACTCTTACAGTAATTGCTAGAACAAGTAAATAAAATATAGTAAGAGTAACTCAAAAAACACTGTTAACCATGTTGATTTAACTGACACATTTAGAACATTCAAAGTAAGAAAATATGTGCACACGCATTACTTATCAAGGTAGATTCATCAACACAGACCATAAAACGGGCCCTACAATGAGTCATAATATATTTTAAATGATTGGAATAATAGAGGGTATTTTTTTTTTATTAAAATGTAAGCAAAGTAGAAATCAGTAAGAGAAAAGTATCTGAAAAATTTTCAAATGTTTTGAAATTAAACATCACAACTGGAAATAACATGTAGGCCAAGTAGGAAATCACATCGGAAATTATGAAATATTTTAAAGTAACATAATAAAAGCAAACATGTCAAAATCTGTATGTAAAGTTAATTACAATTCTTTAAAAGATTAGTTTTGAGTGCTTATATTAGCAAAGAAATAAGTCCCAAATTCAATTACGGCGGATTCAAGAGTAAGACAAAATACCAAGGTAAAAATTTAAAGTTGGCATTAGAATAACAATAACAATTTAAGAGATCAAACAGAAAAACAGTAGAAAAATATAAAAACAAAAGTTAGCTTTTCTAAAAGATAAATAAAACTAATAATATGCATATAATGATTGAAAAAATAATTATCAATATCAGAAATTAAATATTAGTAATCACTAGAAAATCTGCCAACATTAAACAGATAGTAACGGAATATCATGAAAATGTTATCCCAATATATAAGTTAAACTCCTACTGGGCAAACTTAAACTTAACTTGAGTCTATAACTTAAACTCACAATGGACAAATTCCTGGAAAGACAAAAAATAACCAAGCTTACATAAGAAGCCTTATATTTCTGAAAAGCTTAGCTAAAAGCCTTCTAACAAATTAAACTAAAGCCCAGATGACTTCACTAGTTAATACCAATAAACACTTAAAGGACAATAAATTAACCCTACCTGCACTATATCAGCACTCAGGGCATGGGAGTACACTTCCCGAGTGATTTTATGTTGCTGAAATGAACCTGATGCCAAAACCAAAAAGAAAAAGAAAAAGGAGGCTTAAAGAAAGACATCACTTGGACTCGGGAAGGGGAACATCACACATCGGGGCCTATCATGGCGGGTGAGGGGGGAGGGATTGCATTGGGAGTTATACCTGATATAAATGACGAATTGATGGGTGCTGACGAGTTGATGGGTGCAGCACACCAACATGGCGCAAGTATACATATGTAACAAACCTGCACGTTGTGCACATGTACCCTAGAACTTAAAGTATAATAATAAAAATAAACAAATAAATAAATAAATAAAAAAGAAAAGAGGACCATAGATTACTTTCTCTCATGGACATAGATGCAAAACTCGTATAGAAAATATAAGTTAATCAACTGAGGAACACACTCGTAAATAAGTTACCACATGCTGACCCAGTGAGATTTGGCCCAGGAATGCAAATTTAGTACATCATTCAAAAATCAACTAATGTAGCTTACCATATTTAAACCCAAAACAGAAAAAGAAAAAAAAAAACACATAATAATCTCAACAAATGAAAAAATACATTGAAAAATGTTTCACATTCAAAATTTTTGAATTTTCATTATAAAAACTCTGAATAAATTAGGTATAGAAGGAATATACCTGAACACCATAAAGGCAAACTCATAGCTAACATCGTATATATGACACAAACTCATAGCTAACATCACACCAAACTCATAGCTAACATATGACAAACTCATAGCTAACATCATAGCAAACAGGGAAAAGTTGAAATATGACAAACTCATAGCTAAAATCATACCAAACAGGGTAAAGTTGAAAACTTTTCCTCAAGATCTGGAACAAGACCATTTTTACCACTTCTATTCAGCATGGTGCTATAAATCATATTCAGAGCAATTAGACAAATGAAAGAAATAAAAGGTATCAATATTGGAAAAGAAGATGTTAAATTGTTCCTTTTTTCAGACTACATGATCTTGTATTAAAAAAACCTAAACTCTACACCAAAAAAACTATTAGAACTAATTAATGAATTCAGTAAACTTGAAAGAAATTTTATAAAAATTTATAAGAAATTTTATAAAACTCCTACAGGCAATAGCTACAAAATATAATAACTGGAAGTAAATATTAGATAATATAATTGTTGTTATGATCTGTTAAGACACTATCCGAGAACAAAGATAGATACTAATTTTTCTACTTCGCAAACACACAAATTTATCTTTTCTTCAGTTTAAGCAGGAATACATTTTGTGAGAAGCTGGTATATCTTTGGTTGCCCTGGGGAAACTTAAGTAGTCTATTTCTCTGTAATATTTCTCTTTACACATAATGAGATTATTAAGGAGCCCAGGAAGTCTCTAATCCGGAAAATCATCCTAAAAGATGAGACTAAACTTTCTATTGCTCACTTTGAGTGAATCATCTCTAATCAATCACTGAATGAGTAGACTTGTAATGATGAGTTCTTACTCTAGGCCAGTTACTCTGTTAAGTTATAAGAGGCAGAAAGATGATCACATTATCACCTCAATCCTTGGGGTGCTTACAAACAATCTGGAGTGAAAAGATTGTACAGAGATGTAACACTCTTTTGTTTGTCCAGAAATATCAAATAATAGGAGAACCTTAATATCAAGAAGGATGAAATCTCAATTATTGTCATTCCTTTGCACCTGAAACCCTCCATGGAGTTTTTCTTATTAGCTTCTGATTATCATGACGCATTTTCTTAGTGAATACAAGAAAGACTCAGAGAATTGAAACGACTTTCCCAAAGTCATGCAGGTTGTAGTGAATGGGCTCAGGATTAATTTTTAGATTTGACAGCCTCCAAATTCAATGACTTTTCAGCTTATCCCAACACTAAGATTCCATTCACAGAGATAGTGATGATCCACTTTCATGATGCTTTTAGTGGCCCTTTGTGAAGAATTTTGTGTAATTTTGCCTTTTGAACATAAAGCTAACTTTTAGAGATAGATCCAATATTCAGAAATTACAGCATCACTTTTAAATATCCCTGTCATAAAGAGTCCTAATTTCTAATAATAATATCACCTTAAACAGTGATTATATACTCTTTGATGAAGAATATAGCATTTTCAAATTTTCCCATTGGGGAAGAAGTTTTGTGGTTATCTTCAGAACACATTTGGTATCTGAAGATTCTCTTTTCATTTGGTGGAGAAAGATCAGGACTTTGGAGGAGAGGATGATATTCTTCTGGCATAACCCTGGAAAATTATGTTATTATGTTATTACTTGAACAGAGATGTCCAACAAATTTGTGTTAGTGACAGAGCCTGTCGAATGTCAGTAAAAATAGCCTATGGTGGCTGAGCACCAAATCCTGCCATAGACAAGTAGCAATAATAGCTCATGGTGGCTAATGACAAATTAAAACAACAACAACAACCACCTTCTGAATTTAGGTAAGAAGAGACTTTATTAGAAAAGAGTATTGCACAGAGAGAGGGTGACTATTGTAATAGAAAGAATATCCCAAACAGATCCTGAAACATCTCTAATTTCAATCAGAAAAAAAACTTTTTTTCATAGACAGGAGTAAACAAGACTAGAAAGAACCAGGTGTTAGAACCATGGAATACTATGCAGCCACAAAAAAGGATGAGTTCGTGTCCTTTGTAGGGACATGGATGCAGCTGGAAACCATCATTCTCAGCAAATTATCGCAAGAACAGAGAACCAAATACCACATGTTCTCACTCATAGGTGGGAATTGAACAACGAGATCACTTGGACACAGGAAGGGGAGCATCACAGACCGGGTCCTATTGTGGGGAGGGGAGAGGGGGAAGGGATAGCATTAGGAGATATAACTAATGTAAATGGGTACAGCACACACAAACCTGCACGTTGTGCACATGTACCCTAGATCTTAAAGTATAAGAAAAAAAAGAAAATAAAAAAAAGAAAATACAATGAAGTGGAGGCATGACTGGACCATTTAACAAGAAATGTCTTTCTTTTCAGCAAGCCAGTTCTCTGAAGGGACTGTTAAGGGGGAGCTGTTCTACTTTCCAGTGCCAGTTGAAGCTTCCAATGCTCATTTAAGCCCAATTATGGGTCAAAATTCAGGGGCCCAGAGGAAAGGGAGAAGCCTATCTAAAGTCTGCTCAAGTCGAATTAGAGGATATTTTTCCAGATGGGTCATTGGAGACTGGAACTGATCCTAATTCTGATGACACAATCCCGAACACTATAATTTCAAATGCTGAAATTCTAGAAGATCAAAATCTTCAAAATAAAATCCTGGAAAAAAACTATTTTAAAATTGTATTAAAATATTTGTATGTATATTTTTAAAGGAGTATTCATTAGAAACAGATAAAAAACATGACAGAACATTTCATAGGCCACTTTATATAATGAAATATTCATTAATATACATATTTTTGCAAGCACAAACTCTCAGGTATACTAATGACAGTCACAATAATAACAGTTATGAGCAGATAAACCCTATTCATAAAAATAAGTCAAAAAGTGAAAAGTATAAACACGTATCATCAGAATTGTTGGCAACTGTGTGTGCCCAAATTTATAACTGCAGTCTTCTGCAGTATTCTGATGGACGACTTAAGTTTTTGATGAGATTTATCAAAAACCAAGATAGGTCATGATATGGTTTGAATGTATCCCCACCCAAACTGCATCTTAAATTGCAGTTGCCATAATCCCCACATGCTGTGGGAGGGACCAGGTGGAGGTGATTGAATCTCGTGGATGGTTTCCCCAATCCTGTTCTTGTGATAGTGAGTGAGTTCTCACAAATTTTCTGATGGTTTAATAAGGGGCTTTTCCCCCTTTTTCTCTCCACTTCTCCTTGCTGCCACCATGTGAAGACAGACGTGTTTGCTTCCCTTCCCACCATGACTGTAAGTTTTCTGAGACCTCCCCAGCCATGCTAAACTGTGAGCTCATTAAACTGCTTTCCTTTATAAATTACCCAGTCTTGGGTATGTCTTTATTAGCAGCATGAAAATGAACTAACACAGTAAATTGGTACCAGAAGTAGGGTGCTGCTATAAAGATACCTGAAAATGTGGAAGCAGCTTTGGAACTGCGTAATAGGCAGAGGTTGAAACAGTTGGGAAGGCTCAGAAGGCAGAAAATGTGGCAAAGTCTGGAATTTCCTAGAGACTTGTTGAACGGCTTTACCCAAAATACTGATGGTCTCAGACAGAGATGAAGAACTTATTGGGAAATGGAGTAAAGATCACTCTTGCTATGCAGAGACTGGGAGAATTTTGCCCCAGCCCTAGAGACCTGTGGAACTTTGAGCTTGAGATAGATTATTTAAGGTACTTGGTGGAACAAATGTCTAAGCAGCAAAGTGTTCAAGAGGAAGCAGAGCATAAAAGTTTGCAAAATCTGCAGCCAGATGATGCAGCAGAAAAGAAAAACCCATTTCCTGGAGAGAAACTCAATCCAGCAGCAGAAATTTGCTTAAGTAATGAGGAGCCCAATGCTAATCACCAACACAATAAGGAAAATATCTTTAGGACATGTTAGAGACCTTTGCAGCATACCCTCCCATCACAGACTCAGAGGCCTAGGAGAGAAAAATAGTTTACTGGGTGGGGCTCAGGGACCCCATGCAGTGTGAAGCCTTGGGACTTGGTGCCATGCATCCCAGCCACTTCAACCATGACTAAAAGGGACCAAGGTACAGCTCAGGTCATAGCTTCAGAGATTGCAAACCTGAAGCCTTGACAGCTCCATGTGTTGTTGAGTCTGCAGGGGCATAGAAGACAAGAAGTGAGGTTTGAGAACCTCCACCTATGTTGGGAGAAAAGCTGAGTGTTGAGAAAGAAGCTGAGGCAGGGCTTGCATGTCTGACATAATGTAACAGAGTCTTGGAACATGTCCAGGGTCCAAAGTCTAAAACCCCTTGTGGCCTTTGGAATACCAAGCTCTGTGCTAAAGGGTGGAAGGCTACCCTGACACACCATAATCTAAGCTCTAAGCCCAGGACATAAAACCCCTCATGGCTTGGATAGAATCCGGGGCTGCTGGCCTCTGGAATGTGTCTAAACTTGCTGGCTCCTTGCTCCTTGCTCTCCCAGGATCGACTGTATCTTCAGTTAAAAGAACCTATTCTCCATTATCTCAAGTAGCAGAGCACATGCTAAACCATCACAGCTGTAAATCATGTGATTAATGCAATGCGCCCTTTCAACCCCCACATTTTCACCACCTGTTTCTTTGTTTGATCACCAATAAATAGTCTGGGCTTCCAGAGCTTGGGGCCTTCACAGCCTCCGTGCTTAGCAATGGACTCCTGGGTCCACTTTTGCTCTCAAACTGTCTTTTCTCATTCCTTTGACTCTGCTGGACTTCGTCACCCCCATGACTGGGTGTTGGGTCCGATCACCCCAACCACTTATATTCCAGAGGATATATGAAACTGCCTGGATGTCCAGGCAGAAATTTGCTGCAGAGGCAGAGTCTGCATGGAGAATCTCTGCTAGGGTAGTGCAAAAGGGAAATGTGGGATTGGAGTCCCCACACAGAGTTCCCACTGGGGCACTGCAGAGTGGAGCTGTGAGAAAGGGCCACTGTCCTCCAGACCCCAGAAATGTAGATCCACCAACAACTTTCACCATGTGCCTGGAAAAGCCACAGACATTCAACCCCAGCTCATAAAAGCAGCTGGTAGGGAGGCTGCACCCTGCAAAGCCACAGGGGCAGAGGTGCCCAGGGCCATAGGCGGCCACTTTTTGCATCAGTGTGCCCTGGATATGAGACATGAAGTCAAAGGAGATCATTTTGGAACTTTAAGATTGAATGATTGCCCTGTTGGATTTCAGACTTGCATGAGGCCAGTAGCCCTTTGTTTTGATCAATTTCTCCCATTTGGAATGGGTGTTATTTACCCAGTACCCCCAGTGTATTTAGGAAGCAACACACTTTCTTATTTTAATTTTATAGGCTTATAAGTAGAAGAGACTTGCCTTGTCTCCAATGAAACTTTGGACTTAGACTTTTGAGTTAATGCTGGAATGAGTTAAGACTTTGGGGAACTGTTGGAAGGGCATTATCGTGTCTTAAATTGTGAGAACATGAGATTTGGGAGGAACCAGCAGTGGAATGATTTGGTTTGGCTGTGTCCCCACTCAAATTTCATCTTAAATTGAAGTTCCCATAATCTCCACATGCTGTGGGAGGGACAAGGAAGAGCTAATCGAATCATGGGGGTAGCTTTCCCCATACTGTTTTGAAGATAGTGAGTGAGTTCTCATAAGATCTGACGGTTTTATAACAGGTTATTCTCCCTTTTGCTCTGCACTTCTCCTTGCTGCCACCATGTTAAAAGAGACGTGTTTTCTTCCCCTTCCACCACGATTGTAAGTTTCCTGAGGCCGACCCAGCCCTGTAGAACTGTAAGTCGATTAAACCTCTTTGCTTTATAAATTATCCAGTCTTGGGTATGTCATTCTTAGCAGCATGAGAATGGACTAATACATGGCACCACTGTACCAGTCACCCCAAAAGCCAAGATCTCAAAACATTTTATCTTTCACAAATACAAAAGTACAAAAAGGACTTATCTTCATCTACTGAACAAGTGCCAGTGTTTTTGTATTCACACGCCATGCTTACACACAAAGTCAACATTGTGATAATCCATTTTCGTGGAGTCTCTTTTGAAAAAAGTACATACAATGAATTAGAATTCTCCAAAAGTTTTAAAACAATTTATACCCTAATTATTGGAAATGATGAGAAGATGATGTATTACAGCATAGTGAAGTATAAAACAATAGTGGTAACAATGTAAAATAGTAAAGGAAAAAAAATCAGCAAAAACAAAGAAGAATCAAAAGAAAAGAAAACAACAACCCAAAAACCTAAAACGAAAATTGACGTGAAAAAACATATTACAGAAATAGATTATGGGCAATTGTACAGAGACAGTCCATAAGAGCTGGCCAACTTTCATGAACATTAACTATATTTTGACATCTTGAATCACAAGGAATAGCTATTTGTTTGTTTTCCTTTTAGGACATTCATTTTCTACTAGGCAGTGCTGTTGTTCTATTTGAAATTCTTCAATGATTCAATATTCACCTACATGAGAATTGCTTATTTAATTTTTCCATCTTCTGTGCCTTGCTTCTATGTTTTTGGGGATATGAGGATATCTATTCCAAATGTACTCACATACAGACCAAAAATTTGGTAGAAACAATAGTGGTAATTGCGTGACTACACCATTGCTCAACTGTCTTTTTTTTTCCTACCATGAACATAATTATTTTTGAGCCAGTTAGTAACTTTACTGATATATTCAAGCAAATATGGCTTTAATTCATTGAAAACTCTTGGAATATCATAACCTGGAAGAAATGCCACGGCAGACAAATAACACACTTTTAAACTTAAGTTTTCATCTTTGCCATATCATGTAGGCTTCCACACATGTGAATTTTTGTCAAATGCATTGAGATAAATGAACAAAACAAATTTTATTGGTAACACCTTGAAATTCACTTTTAGAAGACTTGTGTGCAGTTTACTTCAAATCTGTCATTATGGCTTGGGAATTCAATTAAAATCCATTTTCTTCTGCATGAAGACAATAACAAGATAATAGTTGAACATAACATGTTGCAACTAACCTGTGATTGTAATTTTCAGTATTTAAGATGTTAGATATTTTAGACTTTAAGTATTTAGACATTTGGTATTATGGTGTTTGAGATTGTGTCCTTTGGTATTATGATGCAAACCCTATGTATGGAAACAAACAGTTCAGCTGGTCATTGACAAAAGAAGAATGAAAATCTGGAGCGTTTGTAGCTGGCCCTATCATAGGTGAACAAGATGTTCACCTTTGAGTCCCATCCTTCTATGCTAGATGTACTCCTTAATTTATCCTCGGTGATTTTGCTGAAAGGATAGAACATGATTATTTAATCCAGATTTTTTTTTACTTATTGTCTTCATAAACGTGGTTAAATATCCAAGCCCTTTAGGAACCACTTTTCTCATCTGCGTATTATGAATAATACCACTTACCTGAAATGGTCATATGAATATATAACAGTATCCTTTATGTTACGACATATTTATTAAATACCAGTAGTTTTGTAACGGAGAGGAATCCCTCCCTGCCTTGTGTCTCCACCCTGTATGTTAGAGTAAGCAAGTAGTTCAGGCTTCCAGGAGAAGATGTTCTACGGATAATAAAATAATAAATACAGGAAAAAAAACCGACCTTCTGATCAAACGTCTTGAGTTATAATACCAGTGCTACCTAATCTTTACCATGTGACCCTAAACTAATCAAGTAACTTGAGAAATAAAATCTACTTTCCTGTTCTTAAACATTTTTTAAGGGAATCAAACACATTGAAAGTAAAAGTTTATTCATCTTAAATTTGCTAATATAAATATCAGTGATATTATTTTACATCAAAAAGGTTAAATTCTTCATTTTTTCTCAGAATCATTTGATTTTTTAAGCAAATATCTCTCTATTAAAAAGTAGTAATTTATGCAGGAAAAATGCATGCTACTATCCCCATGACTCTTTTAGCAAAAACATTACTTTTTTTTTCCAGTTGACTAGTTGATTTTAAGCAATTAGTCAGTGCAACTAACATGTAACTAGTTAATTAGCTTACTATCCAGTGTTGCTCCCTTGAGATCCATTATAATGTGAATTTACACCCTTCGATAAAGAAGTAATGGCAGAAGAAGACCAAAGATTTTATATTTTTAGAGCAAATGAAGCTGCAGAAAGGAGAACTTCAGCAAATGGATTCTGAGAGCTGGTTATTTAGAAGTAATTTATGCCACTGTCTTATTATACAAGTTTAGGAAATAAAATATCAATAATTTAAAAAAAAATCTATAATCTTATTACTTATCACTACAAGGAATTATTTTTTATATTCTGTTCTAAAATTTACATGCACACACATGCCCAAACACACATACATGTTTCCAAATCCAAAATGTATTAATCTGTACAGCATATGTAGATTGAGTGGCCATCGTGCACACCTGGGAACACAAAAGTTCATAGTACGTGATTTCTTGAACAGAAATGGGAAAGACAAATATTAATTACGTAGTTAACCAAGTAGATACTCAATCACAAAGAGATGGTTAACCTACATGAAATATATACATTACTCAGAACATATCACAAAGAAATTTGACTCAGGATACCAAGAAATTTTTCCTCAGTAAACGATATTTTGAACTGGTATCTAAATGAAGAAAAGGATTAACCTAAGTGAATGGTAAAAGAAGTGAGGGCTGTTGCAGTAGTTTTATAAGATTCAGCCATAGCATTTGGCAGGAACCAGACCATGAAGCTGCTGTGGATGATACTAAGACACCTAACCTGGGTCCCCAAAGCAATGGGAACCTCTGAATTGTTTCCAACAAAGGAGACATCCACAGTTTTAATGGTTTCAATGTGGAAAATATATTGGCATCTATAGCACTATATCCCATATATACATACAAATATAATTTGTCAAAATATAATAAAAAATAAATTTATATGACAAAAATGGAGGAGGGAGATCAAATTGTAAAAGCACAGTAGAGTTATTAAGTATCTTCATCTGGAGCAAAACAAGGGTAAGGTAAATAGAATTAGGTGAACTGAGACTGCAAATACCGCAGAGGTCTTGGTAACAGAATAAGCATGAGGAGGAAGGAATAGAAAAGTGTTAGAGATGGCCCTTGGGTCACAAAGTAAGTGGATTGAGTGATATTCAGTGATAACAAGCACCGGTCAAGGCCCAGATGAGAGCAGAGGATGGTCAGAGGAGCATCAGTTAGCCCTGGGCGTGCTGAGTCTGTGATGCTTTTAAGACCTCTGTATGAAGTACTCAATTACGGAGTTGGATCTAAAACTAGGAAAACTGACTGGGATAGCAATATAAATTTGGGTACCATTCCAAAAAGGATTGGTTTTGAAAATTTTGACATTTGATGTTGTAGTCTAAGAGAGAGAGAAATTAATAAGAAAGGTTTATGAGATAATGGACAGGGGATATAGCTGAGACACTTACAAAAGGATAATATGAAAGAGCTAATAAGAATATCGTGATACATTAAACTCCACTGTAATTTAAAAAATAAATATTAATACATACATGCCATTCCTTTTTATATCCATCATAAAGCCAAATAATTAGACAGCCGTATAAAATCAAATGTTGGTGAAGATACAGAGAGACAGATACTTCTTTGAAATTAGAAATTACACATATTTCTGGCTATCAATCAAGTACTAGTTAGTGAATTCCAGTTCGAGTGTGTTCCATAAATGACATACCTCACTCCTGCATGTATGTATTCTGAGAAATCCCCACTGGTGCATTAGAGAACTTCTATGAGGAAAGTGTTCTGTTGCTTTTCATAGCAGGACTCTGTGACAATTTACCTGTTCGACTCACCTGTTCAATACTGGGGGAGCTTACAAGTAAAATTCATTGACATCACTATGGAATACTATGCTGCAGTCAGAGTCAACAAACCAGATGGGCATTTGACCATATGCATGAATCTTCAAGATAGGTATTGGGTGAAACTGATAGTTTGAAAAGGGCTGAGGAAATAAAGCATATTAAAAGACAAACAGTAATCAAAAATGTCAGGCACTACTGAGAAGTAAGATGAATTCTGAAGTATGCTCAGTGAATCTGGTGCTGCGAACCACTGATACAACATTCACCACATTGGGAGCTATTTCGGTGAAGTGACTGAAACAGAAGTCAAAGTAGAGTGATTTGAAGAATAAATGAAAATAAGGAGTCTGTTTGCTGGAGCAGAATATGAAGCTGAAATAAATTGTGTTGTTGTTGTTTTAAGATTGGAGATGCTTAGGTGAAAATTCCTGATGGAAGGACCCATATGAGAGAACAATACAGAGGGGAAAAATTGCAGGAACGTTCAGATGGAAGATTTCAGCATGCTGCGTATGCTATGCAGGAAGTATCGCCTAACCCCAGGAATTCTCTGTATATTTGAATCCATGCACAGTTATGATTTCAGCAATAAAGTGAAAATGATTGGCTTCTTATTATAATTATTTATTTTGTTTCTGTCTTTGTGAACAAGTACTGGGAAAAAAAGACGGGACTTGGCTCCAATAAAATTGAGGGTTCGAATTCTGTCCTTAATTAATTAACATTGTGGCCTTGAAAAGCTCTTCCATTCCTCCTTACATCAGCTTTCTCATCCATAAATGTGAATAAAACGCTATTTTCCCACAGGATGATATAGAAAATTAGGCAAGTTAATGAATATTACATGCTTAGAAGATGACCTGCAACATAGTACATGTCGAAGAAAATATAATTGTACAGTTCTCAAAAAAGCATCTGTTCCAAAGCTGGCAGAAACTCTGCTTGGATAAGTCCTATTGAAAGTCAAAAGTCTACTGGTGATTAAGGATCTTTCAAGAATAATTTTGACAATACTTAGTTTTTATTTTAGGAGCTGGCAAAATATTTAAATACTTGCAAGTATTCTGGCTTTTAGAAGTTGCAAATCTTCACATTTAGATTTTTATATCACTCCAAGTTTTTTTCTCTTAGCAAAAGCATAAATAAATGCAGAATAAAGGCTGTGTTAATTAGGTATACGTATCAAAAACTTTGAGACTTTAGGAAAAGATGGAATTATTCTCAAAAGGGCCACTTAGGCATAAGGAGGCACTGAAAGGCCTTGGCAAGATGATAAGGGATTAAAATAAGTGGAACAAAAAGAAATTAAGCCTATACCTGTCATGCTTTTTAGTCTCATGTTCTTTGTGAGAAAGTACTCTGCTTCCGCATTTTAGGGCTATGCAAGTTTCTGTGAGATGTACACCTCCAAAGCTGAACGTTCTGACAATACTTGTAAGAGGTTGAGATAGTAAAAGAAAACTGGCCTGAGAATCACAGGAACACTGATGTAGAGCGATGGGGGTCCTGGACTGGGGATGTTGCTGTGAGCTATGATGGGACAGATGTAGAATGAAGAATCATCACCGAAAGGATTATAAATCATGCTGCTATAAAGACACATGCACACATATGTTTAGTGCAGCACTATTCACAATAGCAAAGACTTGGAACCAACCCAAATGTCCATCAATGATAGACTGGATTAAGAAAATGTGGCACATATACACCATGGAATACTATGCAGCCATAAAAGTGGATGAGTTCATGTCCTTTGTAGGGACATGGATGAAGCTGGAAACCATCATTCTCAGCAAACTATTGCAAGGACAACAAACCAAACATGTCATGTTCTCACTCATAGGTGGGAATTGAACAACGAGAACACTTGGACATAGGAAGGGGAGCATCACACACCAGGGCCTGTCGTGGGATTGGGGGAGGGAAAAGGATAGCATTAGGAGATATACCTAATGTAAATGACGAGTTAATGGGTGCAGTACACCAACATGGCACATGTATACATATGTAACAAACATGCACATTGTGCACAGGTACCCTAGAACTTAAAGTAAAAAAAAAAAAAAAAAAAAAAAAAAGAATCATCACATAATGGATAATATTTCCACGGCTAAAGCATCAACAAAGAATTGTCCAAAATGGAGAAGCATCCTGAGAAGCATTAGAACTTTGAAATTGACATGTGGGCTTTGATGAGATAGAATTCCATCAGGTGGAAATAAGAGGGAGCCTTATACATTTTACAAGTAATACTCTTAGCTTTATCCCTAATCTTACAAGCCATGAGAAACACTATTACAATAAGTACCTGACTTGTCAAGAAGAAACAAAGCATCTCAGATGCATATCAAATTGCCCTGCTGCTGACTGCTATTATTTAGGATTCATCCCATGGTTAAAAACTCCCATTATAATGAACCTTGAAACAAAATAAATAATGACATCTCAGCTACCCTTAACAAAATATGTCAGCCAAGTACATTTTGGAATCTAATACCCTAATTTATTACTTATTAGTTTGTATAAAGTCATTAGCTGTGATGGGTTTTCCTAAAGTTAGTGCTATTTAATATGCCTAAACCAGATAATTTTATTATTTTTTGAACTAGCTTGAAAAAGAGCTGAATTGCAGGATTTCAGAGGTGACTTATGACCAGACGGTGGTAAAGATATGTGAGACAATAGCAGCATCCATTTTGGCTCCTGTATTTGAGAGTATGACATTTTTAGGAATCTCCATCTTTGTCAATGAAATGTAAGATCTGTAAGATCTATGAGAATAAAAACCAGCTTTGTTTCTTCGATCGTAGTTACATTCCTAATCCTAGTGAAGTATCCTAGTAAAATATCTTAGTTATCAAATAAGTAATTTTTGAATTAAAAATGAAATGAATTAAAGGCAAAAAACTAACCATTTCATAAAGCTTTAAATTTCTGAGGGGACAGAGATAGCAGGAGTAGGACAGTGAGATTTCAAACAGTTAAATGCTCGTTTTAAGTTAAGCGTGGAGCTAGAGGGGCACAGACTATGAGATGATGGGAATAAGAATGATCATTATCTTGAAGAGTTACTAGGTGAGGTTTCAAGCAAATGATTGTCTTATTGGCATCTCTGGTGTGCAAGCTATAATGTAATCAAATAAGTTAAGCTAAACAGTATTAGTAATAGTTGATCTACTATTTTTGTTGTATTATAACTTTGATTTAGCACTGCATTAGTTTCAGTATAACTATTAAATCAAATAAAGTACAAACTGCCAGTGGTTTACATAACAAAAGTTTATTTCTCTTTTAAATCACTCAAAAATGCTGTTTTTTTTTCTGTTTAGCACGTCACTTTTCTCTCCATGGTGACTCAGAATCCTGTGGCTCTACCTACCTAGGGCTTTGGAATCCTCTCCGTCTAGTAAGCAGAGGGGGAAAACGCATGGAAAAGCTACACCTGCTTCTTAAAACCATGATCCCTAAAATGACATGTGCTTATGCTTTACATTCTTTTGACTAGAACTCATACATGGCCACAGAGAACTGCAAGGGGAATGGAGAAACGTTGTTTAGGGTGAGCACTAAGTCCAATGCCAGGAACACAATGAATAGGTAAATATATTTTATCTATTATTTTATTATTACACTTAATGCTTATTAAGCAATTGCTCCCTAGATTGTCAGGGTTGGAGGCCTGAGTTCATCTTTCCACTGTTTTTGTAATTGGAAAACGTCCAATTACTCATACAACTCGATACGTCATATGAGTCTATTCTGGCAGAGAGCTCTAGATGCCCACAAAAATCTGCTTTATTTGTTTTTTTCTTGGACACACAGCTACATTTACATTCTCCAGCTTCGTTCGCAGGTAGCTGTAGCTACCTGCAGTAGTTAACATAGCCCTCTCCAGCAACAATGTGAAGGGAAATCATTTATGCTATTTTATGGCCCATGAAAGTAAAACAAAACAAACGAAAATAGTAAAAACAAAATCTTGCATGGTACTCCTCCATTAGATCCCAATTCCAACTGACTGAAGGTTTGATGGACAGGATGATCTTAGGAGCCACTTGGTGAAGGTAGGAGAGCAGCTATTGACCTCAATCTGTGAATAAGTTTTTAGGCACTGGAAGCTTCCCTGGACTATGAAATGAAAAATAAATCAAGTCCTTCTTCTTTAAGCAGCTAAAATTTCGGGCTTATTTGCTACTGGTACTTGGACTATACTAATACAGCACCATGTCGATGGAAGGCTATTGGGCCACACAGTTGGGCACACAGAATTTGGAGAGGGATATGAGGCCTCATTTACTTGCTGGAGATTGACCTTTCATAAGCAAGAGAGCTGAATATTAAACACAGTTTTGTCCATTGCCAAATCTGTTGACCCTTTCTCTGTACATTACTGCCTCTCATATGCCTTTAGTTTCTCTTACGCCATGGTTTCCCACGAGACACCCTTGGTGTCTTTTGGCATCGTCATAGAGAAAAATACGATTCTGTTGCTAACTTAAGCTGTTGTTATGGGCAGAACCAATACTTAGTTTTCTGGTCTCACTTGTGAGATTCTCATTCAAAACTTCAAAGGTTGAAGTGTGGGCAGCTGGCAAGTTTTATGTCTCTTCAGCTTTATACATGATAGAAAAATTTTACTGCTACTAAAAAAGTCAGAGGGCATGTGGCTAATATTTATAGCTTTTGTTATACAAGTGCATAAATGTTAATCTTGCTAATAATTTAAAGCAAAATGCTAATTTAAAAACCATGGAACACCTTGAAATAAATGGTGTTCCTCTGAAATGCCCTAACTACTGAATAACTAACTCACCATGAATAAGTTCTTTTCCTAAGTAAATTAGAAGAGAAATCCAATTTAATTCTATTTATCAATAAATATTTATTTAGGGTTCTTTAAGTAAGACTACATGAAAAAGAGAGTGGAATAATGAATTATTTCTGCTTGAAGAAATACAAATTTTAGGCAGTAGTACAAGAACATTTTAAACACATAGAGCTTAACTTGCCTGTGGCCTTTCGAGGAAGCATGCATGGTAGCATTGTGTGGGTTACAGCGGTGCAGACTAGGAAATCCTCCTGGAGGAAGAAACTAGATCTAAAGATGTAAATAGGTGACAGTGCTATAGAATGAAGACAGATAATTCCAGATCAAGGGAACAATCAAAACAAAGACATGGTGAAGGGAAAAGAGTATGAGACTTTCTTAGGAAAAATAATGAAGTTTGATCGTCTTAAGGGCATGACACATGGAAGAGGAATGGGGAGACAGGAGGACTTTAAAAGTTGGTCGTCAAAAATAAATGAGGGTTCATGAATTCCATCCCGAAATGTTTTGAATTATAGTTTGATAGTGTGGAGGGTTCACTTAGCACGTTGAGGATGGAGTCAATGCAAATGGAAGTATATACCTATATCTCATATCTCATATATATATATACACACACACACACACACATATATATAGTCTATAAAAAATATATATCTTACAGACTATATATTTTTGAGTTTTCTGATATATTGATGCCGGGCATGAATGAAAAATAATAAAGATAGCAGGATATCAAATGGAATACCATAGAATATAAGATCACCAATAAAACATAAAAGAAGCACTTTCTAGATTAAAAATGAAGTATATCATTTTGAAATGATTCATTGCATCTCTCCAGAAAACATTCATTCTCCAACTCCTCCATGGACTATAGGTTTTGTGCTACTGAGGGAAAACTGAATTTGGAAAGTGGAATTTGGAAACTGAATTCCACTGAATTTGGAATGTGAAATGATGAATATTAAATAGATGAATATTTCAAGTTATAATTTTCATAATGTATTTTTCCAGCCATCCATCATACCATCAATGGCATACCTGACTAGATGAAGTGAATCATACCATAGTAACAAAAGATAGTGAAGTTCTTAGAGATTTATGTGAAAAATAGCTCCCCACCTCCTCCAAAAGATACCCCTGACTCTGAGACTCATTTCTCCACTCAGATGTTTTTACACTATGTTTGAGAGCCATGCACTGATTTAGTTCTAGCCAAAGGCCTTTTCTCAGTTTTATATTTTATTGCTTTTGTTGAGAAGCAGTCACCTCTTGCAACTCTGCAAGTCCTCAGATTTCTGGTTTACTTTTATTTCCTTTTCATGATTCAAGCAAGTCTTTTCTCAGCTCATCTTTTTCTTATAATAACTTGTCAAACACAATCAATAGGAACTATCACACTGTATTATGTTTTAATTTCATTTCTTTTCCCTAGAGTTAATACTTTATGAAGGAAGAAACTACACTAAAATTCTGGTTTTAGACCGTTTTGAACAAGGCATAAGCCCATTTTTTTCTTGCCTCTCTGCTAAGCATAGCTATAGAAATAGCACAAGAGAAAATGAAAGAAGGCGGCTAAAATGTGCTGAGAAGAATGTAAGCTGTTTTGAGGCTTGAGAACAGGAAGAGGATAACAACAGCAGGATCTCCCCACTCCAGACCCTCTAATTTAGAAAAGAAGGTGGCCCAGGTAGGCTTATTCTTCTGCCAGACTGACCATGATCCCTTCTGACAGCATGTGAGTCTTACACCACCACTAAGGGAAGAGTGAATGAATGAGTGGGAGCTTTGCCAGAATTAAGTGGCCAGGGGAGTTCATCTCTTTCCATGCTGTGTCTAAGACTCATCTTTTCCACTGAAGAACACATAGGCAGCCTGATGGAATTGGAAACAATCCCCAGCCACAAGTGCCCTGACATAGCAATCATTCTTTTCCCTGGAAGCCTGAGACCCTCCTGACCACAAGTTATGGAGGTAGCTGAGATATGCCAAATGGGAGATCCCACAACAGTCCTCACTTACTAAGAGACACCTGGAGAAATCAGCCTTGACAACATCAGCAGTAATCAGTGGGAGCCCCAGCAGAAGGAACAGACAAACCAAGCAAGCCAACACAGCAGTGAAGAAGCTCTGAAAATTTAATTGCCTTTGAAACATAGCCCACAGAGTTAGGTGAATACCCGCATGCTAAACCTAAATAGGATGAACACTGACTTAAATAAACTATGTAAATAGACCCACAGTCTCCTACCACAATAGGCAAAATGTTCAGGATACAATTTAAAATTAGGTATACGAAAATTCAGGAAATTTGCAACTTCAGTGACGGAAAAAATAAATTGATACCAGCACTGAGATAAATCAGATATTGAATATATTTAATAAGAAATTAATAACAGGCATCAAAATAGCGTTTGAATAATCCATTTCAAATTTTTTGCAACAAATAAGAATATGTAGAAAAAATCAAGAAAGAAATTGAGATCTAAAAAATAACAAATAGAAATTATTGGACTAAAATTATAAATAATCAAACCAAACCAAAACAATCTTCTCTAGTCGAATTCATGAATAAAGGTAAAATGACAGAGGATTCAAATAGTAACCATGAAGATGAAATAGTACAACAGAGAAAAACAACGAATAAAGGAATCTGTGGGATAATAATGCAAGATCCAATATTTATATCATCAGAGTCCCATAAGAAAATGAGAAATTAAAAGAGAGTGGAAGAGTATTTGAAACTACATTGTCTATAAATCTTTCAGCTTTGGTGAAATAAACAAACATACAGATTAAAAAAGTCGGGCAAACTCCAAACAGAAAAGTTTATAATCATAAATATATGTGCACAAAATATATATTCCTAAAGCAACAGACCATGAAATACATAAAAAATCTCACAGAGTTGAAAAGATAAATAGACAAATCAACAATTATATTTGGGGACTTCAACACACTCGCAAAAACAAGAGAACTACTAGCAAAGATATAAAAGGTCTGAATAACATAATCGACCAACAGTGTCTAACTGGTATATATAGCACAATCTACTCAACAAAGGCAAAATACGCTCTAACAATTATGGAAAATTAATCAAGACAGACAATATTCCAGGCCATAAAACAAACTTAAACATTTTTAAAAGATTTAAAATGATGCACAGTTGGTGGGAATGTAAAGTGGTACAACCACTATGGAAACCAGTGTGGAGATTCCTTAAAGAGCTAAAAGTATATCTACCATTTAATCCAGCAGTTCCACTCCTGCATAGCTACCGCAAGGTTATTATACACAAGTCATTATACAAGAAATATATTTGGACATACACGTCTATAGCGACAAAATTTGCAATTGCAAAAATATGGAACCCGTCCAAATGTCCTACAATCAGTGACTGAATAAAGAAAATGTAGTGCATATATATATATACACATACACATACACACACACACACACACACACACACACACACACACATACCATGGAAGACTACTCAGTTATAAAAAGAAACAAAATGATGGCATTTGTAGCAACCTGGAACTGGAGACCATTATTCTAAGTGAAATAACTCAGAAATGGAAAACCAAACATCGTATGTTCTCACTCATAGGTGGAAGATAAGCTATAAGGACGCAAAGGCATAAGAAAGATACAGTGGACTCTGGGGACTTGGGAGAAAGTGTGGGAAGAGTGTGAGGGATAAAAGAGTACATATTGGGTATTGTGCATACTGCTCAGGTGATAGGTGCACCAAAATCTCAGAAATCACCACCAAAGAACTTATTCATGTAACCAAACACCACCTGTTCCCCAGAAATCTATTGAAATAAACAAAAAAATAAATGTATTGTACATTTTTAAATAAATAAATAAAATGTTGCACGGTAAGCTCTCTTACAACAATTGAATCAAACGATAAATATATAACATAAAGAAAACAGAAAAAAATCTCTAAACAACACCGTTCTACATATTCCCCTGGCCAAAGAGTAACTCTCAAAGGAAATTTTAAAAATATATGTTACTGAATGAAAACATAATATATCAAAATTTGTGGGACTTGGTTAAAGAGCAATTGAGAGAAAAACTTATAGCACTAAATGCCTGCATTGAAAATGAGGAAAAGTCTCAAATCAATAATCTATGTATCTACCCCAGGAAACTTGACAAAGAATGGAAACATAAACTCAAAGCTATAATGAAGGAAATATAGATAGGAACAAACTAAATGAAATTGAAAATAAGAAGCAATAAAAATAATAAACAAAACAGTGCTAGCTTACCAATAAAATTAATAAACCTCTATTAATTTTATCAATACAATTAATAAGACTAATAAATAAAATAAGAGAAGATACAATTTCACAAGAATCAAAATAATATTGTGTATCACTACATATCTTATATCCATTAAAAAGATTGTAAGAAAGTATTATGAACAATTTTATGCTCATAAATCCATCAACTTAGAAGAAAAGAAGAAGTCTTAGAAGAAAAGACTATAAGCCACCAAATCTCAACCAAGACGAAACAGTCTGAGAAGCTCTATAAAGATAATTTTGCAAAACATAAAAAAAATTAAAAAGAATCACCACGAATATTGGACAATTTTTTCCAGAAAGTGTAAGAAGGAACACTTCCCAAATCATTTTATGAGACTAGTATTACCTTGATAACAATATCAGACAAAGACAGTACAAAAATGAACTGTACACCAATATCTTATGACTTCAGACACAAAGGTCTTGAATATAATATGCGCCAATTGAATAATCAATGTGTAAAAAATGTGTAAAAAAATTGCCGCTATAGCCAGTTAGTATTTATTCCAGGGATACAAGACTGTTTTAGCATTTGAACAACAGTTATTACAATCCATCATTGAAACATGGTAGAGAATAAAAATCATTTCATCATATTAATTGTCAAGAGCCAACAGCAATTCATAACAAAAATCTCGTTTTAATTAATAAACTTGATTTTTGGAGCTGATTCAGGTTCACAGCAAAATTGATTTGGAAAGTACAGAGTTCACGTACATCTCCTGTCCCCACGAAAGCACAACCTCTTCCACTATCAGCATCAGGCACCAGAGTGGTACATTTGTTACAAATGATGAACCCACGTTGACACATCACATAATACAACTCTTAGGGAATTAAGAATAGAGCAGAGTTACCTCAACTTGATTACAGAGCATCTACAAAAACACTAGAGCTAACATACTTAATGGTGAAAGACAATGATTTTCCCCTAAGACTGGGACAAAGGCAAGATGTTTTACCCTCATTAAGTTGATTCAACATCATTCTGGAAGTTGGTTCTAGTTTGTAATATAAGGCAAGAAGGGGAAATAAAGGACATACAAGCTGAAATAGAAAAAAAAAGGTTGTCCCATTTATAGATGGCATAATTGTCTATAGAGGAAATTCCAGATAATCCACTGAAACCTCATAGAACCAATCAGTCGGTTGAGTTAGGTCACAGGATTCAAGATCAATCACAAAAAAATTAATCACATTTCTACGCTCTAACAATGAACCTGCTGTGTAGAAAGCAAAAATAACACTATGGAATTCACAATTGCTCAGCAAAAAATTAAATACTTAAGTATACACTTAGCAAAACACACATGTTGAAACTTACAGAAAGCTGATTGAAAAAAATCAAAGACTTATAATAAATGGGGACAGACACAATAATCATGGATTACCAAACTCTATATAATTAAGATTTCAATTCTGCACAGTTGATCTATGGATTTAGTGCAATTTCTGTCAAAATCTAGACAAGATTTTTTATAGGTATAGATAAACTTATTTAAAAATTTACATAGAAACACATAGGCCCTGTAACAGCTAAGACAATCTTGACAAAAAAAGTAGGATAAATTATTCTATTTTAATTACGGTTACTATAAAACTACAGGGATCACATAAAATGTGATATTGGCAAAGGAATAGGCAGATAGTTTGCTGGAACAGAAGACCCAGTAATAGACCCACAAAAATATACTTAACTTGTTTTTGACAAAAGTATAAATTCAATTTAATGGAGAAAGGATAGCCTGAAGCAATTGGTTCTATGTAGGAAAAATAAAAAGTAAAAAGAAAAAAGAGAACCCAAAACTCACAAGTTAGACAAAACTTAAAATGGATTATAGAAAATGTAAAACGAATACTATGCAACTATAAAGCATTTAGAAGTAAAGATGAGGAAATCTAAAGCATATAGAATTAGGCAAATCATTTTTAGATTTGACATTCAATGTACAACATATTAAAGAAAAAATGAAATACTAGGCCTTATCAAAATTAAACAATTTTACTTCATAAAGGTGCATGTGAAAAAATATGAAAAGATAGACTACAGTTTGAGAGAAAAGGTTTGCACACAACATACCCAAAATGTATAAAACATTTTCAATTCTTAACAGTAACAAATTTTGTGAAAACATAATTGGAAAGTGGACAAAATACATGAACAGATGATTCATCAAAGAAGATATACAGATGACAAATGAAGTCACAAAATATTGCTCAACATTATTATCCATTTGGGAAATGCAAATTAAAATACAAATTACGTATTGATGGCTGCCTACTCAGAATACGTAATATAAAAAACGGTGACATCTTTAAACACTGGCAAGTGTGCAGAGATCCTGGATCACTCTAAACATTTGGTAGTTTCTAAAACAAATAAAAAAAATACCTGAACATACAACCAATATATGACCTAGCAAATGCACTCTCAGGCATTTATTCCACAGAAATGAAAACTTACATTTGTAGAAAAGACTGCATATGTACATTTATAGAAGCTTTATTTGTAATAGTCAAAATCTGTTTCCAGCCTGATGTCCTTGAACAGATGAATGGTCAAAAAAAAAACTGTGGTACATCCATATTATGGAATATTACTTAGCAACAAAATGTAACTATAGATATGCATGACAGTTTGGATGGATCTCTGGGAAATTATTTTGAGTGAAAAATCTGATAGGTTCCATACATATTTTCATTTAAAATGACAAAACTGTAGAAACAGAAGCCAGGTTAGTAATTGCTAGAGACTGGAGGAAAAGAGTTCGAAGAGAGTGAGTGTAATTATGAAAGAGCATCATAAGGGATTCTTATGACATTGGATTGTTCAGTACCTTTACTACCTTTATTGTGGGAGTGGATATAGGAACATAAGCAGGTGATAAAATTGTACAGAATTGAATGTATAAGCAAACGAGTAAAACTGGGGAAATCAGAATATAAAATGAATATATTATATATCTGTCAATATTTTCATTGTGATATTTTGTTATAAGTTTGCAAAATATTGTGATGGGAGAAACTGGGTAAGATGCACAAAGGATTTCTCTGTGTTATTCTTTACAACCGCATGCGACTTCACAGTTATTTCCATTTATTAAAGTTTATATTTATTGTCTGCTGTTTGAGTTATGGTAAAATGTAGTTTTAATTAAAGCTTATGTAACACTTTCCTTTCCTTCTAGCCTCTGATAACTGTGTCCCTAGTGCTTCCTTCCCAGTTCTAAGGTAAGCTTAGAACTTCCTTCCCAGTTCTAAGCTAATGCTACATTGATGTGTATGTGTGTGGGGAGATGAAGGGTGTTGTTATGGCAGCATGGTGTTGGTCATTACCAACTCGCCCACTCCGGGAGGCATTTCTGATACAGCAGTCACCAACTGGAACATTACTGGTTGCCTTTGAACATCAAGCAGTGGCCAACTTGCCCCATGTTAGCTTTATCACTTAGCCTCACATTTAGAGTGACATGACCACATCTAACTCCAGGAAGACAGAGAAGCCTCATCCTGTATTATATTGCAACAAGAAGTGGAAATATATGATAATTTCCCCTTCATTTAAAAATATGAAATAACATTTTTTTGCTATATAATTGTCTGCTGGTTTTTGACAACTGTCTTCTTTAATTTAATCTAAAACGTCATTAAGCCAAAACTACTCTAACTTAGCATCATGGTATGCAAAACACAGAGAACGCAGTGGGTAGTGAAGTGGGAGAGGATGAAACTGACAATTCTATTGAGACAAATTAACTCTGGTATACAATGGAAGACTAGAGTGGATATGAGTTAAATTCACATAAGGAAATTTTGGGTAGTATAAATGATGGCTCTAACGACTGAAAAGATGGACAGTGACTGGAATCTGATGATACTGTTGAATAGGTAAAACCCTGGGGCCTCTTTCTCTTGTTATGTGTCTACATCTGTCTATCTGTACATACAAATATACACACACATACACAATTTAAGCCATTATGATTGGGGTATTCTTTACATTGCTAAATAAAACACATTAACAAATAGAGTTTTTCTTTTTCTTTTTTTTTTTTTGGAGACCAAGTCTCACTTGGTTGCCCTGGCTGGAGTGCAATGGTGCCATCTCTGCTCACTGCAACCTCCACCTCCTGGGTTCAAGGGATTCTCCTGTCTCAGCCTCCCAAGTAGCTTGGATTACAGGCGCATATCACCACACCAGCTAGTTTTTGTATTTTTAGTAGAGACAGGATTTCACCATGTTGGCCAGACTGGTCTCAAACTCCTGACTTTAAGTCATCCACCCTCTTCAGCCTCCCAAAGTGCTGGGATTACAGCCATGAGCCACCGCGCCAGGCAATAAGTAGGGATTCTATTCATTATCTACTGATGGTCATACGTATGCATTATGTAACCTGTCAGGCTTGCCTTTATTCAAAATTGACTGACAAAAGCCTTTTCCTCTTTAAATACTCAATTTAATTGCGATTTTTCCCATTAATTATTTGGACTACAATTTATCTAGTTTGTTAAACCAGTGTGGTGATTGGATTTAGTTGATGCATTATACCATAAGTTTAGTATATTTTCAAATAAATTAATGGCTATTTTTACTTTTTGACACTTATTAGCTGGCAAAAAAAAGAAATCTTTGTCAATCAGTTATTCAAGAAGGACACAGAAAGACTGAATCTCTGAGCTTTTAATATTTTATTCCTACAGATTTTATTCCATTGGATTTAATTTATAGACATCTGTGTCTCCTACTAAATTAAGGCTCAGCCAGCGATTTTGATTTCCTAACTTTTAACCTATAATTTTCACAAATGAAGGAAATAAAATGCACACTCAGAGGAAAGGTAAAATAAGGGAAAGTGAAAGCCATTCCAAAATGTACACATATTTCAAAACAACATATTGTACATTGAAAAATATATATATATATAGTCAATTTTTAGTTGTCAATTAAAACATGAAGAAAGAATTTGAGGGAGAAGAGTAGGGTATTGTAAGGAGAGAAATAAATTTATATGGGGCAATTTCTGCCTTTCAAATAATAATACTGTAGTGTTGTTGGTCTAAATAATTTCAAATTATGAGAAACATAATGAAAAAGAAAAGAAGATGACAGAAAATCCCATTTCTGATGTGTACAATATGTATTTGTCAGACTTTGTTTGCTACTTATGAGTTAGTAATTCTGAGCTACTTTCAGTCTTTCAAATATATTCTCCCTTTCTCCTCTATGCTTTTACTGAGTTGTTTCACATGCTTCAATGTGCTTCCACGGTGTGTCTGTATGATTGTCACCCTCATCGGATTTCATGCTCTTGTGAGTGGAGACGGTGTCAGACAAATCCGCCCTTGCAGGGCTGGGATACTTTGCAAGTGTGGAGTCTCTAGCTGCAGAGTATTTGAACAAATGGCTTCTCTTACTAGTAATTGAAGTCCATGAAACTAAGATGTGCCCTATATTTTCCTAAGGATTTCTTGGTGTCTGTATCTATCAGCATCTTTATCCAGCCTCCTACACCCTCAGTTGTCATCCCTTTCCTAGCTTTGTCATTAAATATATTCATTAAACATACAAACAGGACAGTTAGAGCATACCATACAGGGAAGAAAGGTAATAATTCTTGTTCAGAGGCACCCAAGTTAAGACAGAAACAGGAAATCATTTTTATGTGACAGATTTATAGTGTAATATTCCCTTTTTCTAAAAAAAAAAAAATTCCAGGCAGAACAAACTCTTGTCTGTAGATATAATATTACTGTTATATTTTCTATGGAGATAAAATGAGTGGCTTAAAAAGTGTCTAAAGAAGTGGGCATGGAAAAGGTGAGAGGAGACATTGAGGAATTCTGTTTGGACAGGTGTGGGATAAAAGTGGTGGGATATCAACGCTTATGGTTTAGAGTGGGGATAGCTGTTCTGGTCCCAGGCTGGGCCTGCCACCTGGGAAGATATTACTTAGAGTGAAAAGGAAAGCTTAGGTAAGACCAGGAGAAGACTATCAGTCACTGGACCAAGATCAGTGAGAAGCTATAAGAAGTAAATATTGTCTGTGTAAGGCAAGACGCTGAAAGTCCAAGAACACATTATGAGTGAAGGGCACATCTGATAAGAAACAATACAGCTCAGGATGCAGCCTCGATTAATTCATGGCGTTTTGGGATCCCCCAGTAGCTGGTCCCATGTACTTGCATGTTTCTCAGTAGGAAAGTATGTAAGCCAGTTTTAAAGGTGCAGGGCAAGGCTAGAGATAATTTTGGGAGGAAGGCTGGGTTGTGTTTCAAAAATAATACTAACTAATAATATGAAGCTTCCACTCTGTTCTAAGAATTGTGTTAGAGACTAAGATCCAGAAACGTAAAGACCTTCCCAAAGGTTGCAGAGTGAGTTGGAATTAGGACTCCAATCAATTATACATCAAAAATATGTTACAGATACACTCTGAAATGTAAGGCAGGAAAATGTAGTTCTGTATCTCACACATTTAAGAAGGCAGAAAAGGAGGACTTTGTTACAGAGAAGTGATGCCCAGATATCAGGCTCCCGGTAAGCAAATGTCTTGTCCACATTGCTCCATAGCCTGATTTCTCTTTAGTCTTGTGAGGTGAAAAAGACCCGAGACATATCTGATGATATGAAAACCCCTTAAAAGTCACCCCATCTGAGAACTGACAAATATTGTGAGGAACCATCTTTTCGAAAACCCCTAATAATAAAAATATTTTATACACAAAGGTTCTCTTCAGTCAAATTTATAGGAAAAAAAGGTTTCATCCAGAGAGCTATAGTCAATTAAGATATATTTATATTAAATCATATAAAATAGTATGAATTTAATATCATAATTAAAAAGCTTGACTTTATAATGAATAAAATATAAATATAAATTGAACATATATTATATTCACAATTATAAGAGTAATCAAACGAAATAAAATTCAAGCATCAAAATACAGAAATAGAGGAATAAAAAAGACGTCAACAGTAAAGAACAGAACTGCACAAAAAGACTTATTGTGATACAAAATTAGCACTGCCTAATATAATAGTGACTGGTCACACATGGCTACTGAGCAGCACAATCTGACTGACAGAGTAATGTCAGCAAGATATCAAAATAGGAGTTCTCTACCATCATCTTTCCATAAAATCATTGATTTTGACAACAACTCATGGGTGAAAGTACCTTTCAGGTAGTCCAGGAATCCAGTGGAGAAGTTCTCACACACTTTAGGAGCAAAAATCAGAAAATACATGCATTGAAGAGGATAAAAGATAGTTTCACTACATGCACATCACCCCTCTCCCAAGGCAGCACAGATCAGAACCAAGAAAGACCTCGTTAGCCCACATTTCTCCCATTAGGCAAAGTAAGAACATAGTGAGTGAGAGCCTGACTTCTGTAGTCATAGAGGATGCTGTCTGGAAGGCCCATTTGCTTCTCACACCACCCAGAATTCTGAAATAATCATCATGACTGAGTGGTTGGTAAAGGATAACAACAGGGGAGAGAGGTGAGGACTCAAAACAATCAGGGCTCTGAACTCAAGAAATGGCCCCAGATCTTACTAATCCCCATGCAGACGTAATCAGGAAACCTGACTATAAACCACTTAGGATGCCTTGCCTTCAGACTCCACCATTTTTTTCCATGGGCACCTCTAATGTTCCACACACCTCACACCTCCTTTGTAGATTGCCACCGATGCACCCCCTCACAGACAGCAAGTGAGCTGCTGAAGGTGGTGTCTGAGCATGTACAGGTGGCTGCTGGCCCTACTTGGTGGAATTGGAAAAAGACACACAAACCTGAGTATTTGTGGGGGCTGCCCTAGTGAAAACAAATTGTAAGGTGTCAGGACCAGGCCTGGATTTGCAGGACTGCGAGAAAGACTTCCTACCTCCCCAAGAGGGAACAAAAGATGAGAAAACAACGTATCTATATAAAGGGTCTGTGAGAGCCTCAGAATCTCTAGCTAGGCTGAATAGTGCAGGTGCTCCTCTAAAGGCCAGTTCACAAAGTCTGGAGGCAGAGTCTCTTTCTTCAAATGTGAAGGCAGCAACACAAGACTAAGGAAAATCTAAAAAAGGAAAGAAACATGACAACGCCAAAGGAATACTGAAATTTTCCAGTAACTGTCCTCAAATGAATGAAGATCTACAAATGGCCTGAAAAAGATTTAAAAATAATTGTTACAGGAATTTCAGCATGCTGCAAGAAAATACAAGTAGATAACTCAAAAATATCAGAAAATCAATACATAAACACAATTGAAAGGTTTGCAATATGACAAAAATTTAAAAAAAAAATAACAACAGCAAACTCCAGAAACTAGAGCTAAAGAATACAATAACAAATGGTAACAATTCAATAGAAGTTGGGCAAGATGGCTCACTCCTGTAATCTCAGCACTTTGGGAGGTTGAGGCAGGTAGATCGCTTGAGCCCAGGAGTTTGAGACTAGCTTGGGCAACATGGCCAAACCACATCCCTACAAGAATTGTTTTAAAAGTAGCCAGGCATGGTGGTACACGCCTATATTCCCAGCTACTTGGGAGGCTGAGGTGGAAAGATTGCTTGAACCTTGGAGGTCAAGGGTGTAGTGAGCCATGATCACGTCACTGTACTCCAAACTGGGTGACATAGCAAGACCCTGTCTCAAATATATTATTTATACGTGTGTGTATCACATATACACACACATATATATACACACATATATAATGTATATATATGTATATATATAATATAAAAATATATAATATCAAAAATACTCTGTATATACATATACCAATAGATAGCATTCAGAGCAGAATTGATGAAGCTGAATAAAGAATTGTGAATTTGAAGACAAGTCGTTTGAAATTATTTAGTCAGAGGAAAAACAAATTAATAAAACAATTTTGAAAACGTGATTTATCAGACGTAATAAAGAAAATTACAGTCAAACGTCCCTGGCTAACATAAATAAAAACAACTCTCAACAAAGTATCAATAAATTGAAATCATAGCATGTAAAAAGGGTTATACACAATAATGAAGTGGATCTACCTACAGGATACAAGTATGGTTCAACATAGGCAAACTGATAATTGTGATACAAACATTCATTAAGAGATAAAGAATAAAAATTATATTATAATATCAATAGATGCAGTTAAAGTATTTGACAAAATGTAACATCCTTTCATTATAAAAGTTCTCAATAAATTGGATATTGAAGGATTGAACCTAAACATAATATGACAAGCTCACAGCTAACAATATTACTCAATGGTGAAAAACTGAAAGCTTTTTCTCTAAGATTAGAAAGAAAGATGAGGTTGACAACTCTCTCCATTACCATTCAACATAATACTGAAAGCTGTAGCCAGAACAATTTGGCAAGAAAGAGACCTAAAAGGCATCCAAATTGGAAAAAAGGCATAGAATTTCAAGTCCTTGCAGATAATGTGATTATATATACATACATATATATATATACACACACACACAAACACACACACACACATATAATTTTTTAAACTATACTAAAATTGATTAAAATTTACTAAAACTAACAAATTCAGTAAATTTGCAGGATACAAAATTGACATATAAAAATTACTTGTGTTTCTATACACTAACAACTAATTTTTCAAAAAAAATCAATATTATTTCTAGTGTCATCAAAAAGAATAAACTACTCAAGAATAAATTTAGCCAAGGGGTGAAAGATAGCATATTAATGAAAAAAATGAAGAAAACACAAATAAATATAAACATATACTGTGTTCATGGGTTAGGAGAATGAATATTGTTTAAATGTCCATATTACTCAAAGTGATCTACAGATTCAATGCCATCTCTATCAAAATTTCAATGACATTTTTCACAGGAATAGAAAAAAAAATTCTAAAATTTGTATGGAACCACAAATTACCCCACATAGCCAAAGCAATTTTGAGCCAGAAGAACAAAGCTGAAGATACCAGACCTTCTGATTTCAAGTCATATTACAATGCTATAATAATCAGTACAGTATGACACTGGCATCAAAACAGGCAATGCAGACCAATGGAGGAAAATAGAGGGCCCAGAAATAAACCCACACATATACACTCAACTAGTATTTGACAAAATTAATAAAGAAAGGATAGTCTCTTCAAAATAGGTTGTTTCAAAAAATGGATATTTACATGGAAATAATTAAATTGGACCCTTATCTTAACCAACAAACCAAAAGTCAACTAAATTTGTACTAAAACTTAAACCTAAGACCTGAAACCAGAAAACTTCTAGAGTAAAAAAATAAAAAAGCCCCTTGATACTGGTCTTGGCAATCATGTTTTGAATGTGACACTCAAAGCACAGCCAATAAATGCAAAATAAACAAGTGGAACTACATCAAACTAAAAAGTTTTTTGCACAGCAGTGAAAACAGTCAACAGAATAAAGAGGCAATCTGTGAAACTGGAGAAATTGCACACCACGTACCCAATTAGAGGTTCGTTTCCAAATCATCTAAGGGACACAAACTCACACAACAAAATAGCAATTCAAATGGCCTGAATAAAAAATGCACACAGATCCTGACTAGACATTTTCAAAAGAAGACACACACATGGCACACAGGTGTATGAAAATATGCTCAACATCACTACTCATCTGAGAAATGCAAAACCAAACCTGTTAGAATGTGTGTTATCAAAAAGACAAAAGATAACAAATGCTGTTTGTTAGGATGTGGAGAAATGGAAACACTCTGTGTTGATCAGACTGTAAATTGGTACAATCATTGCGATGGCAATGGTGCCCAGTCTGGCGCAGACACCGAGAAGATGTTGGCTACAGAGTGGGAGTCATCCCGCCCCCTACTTAGTTGGCAAGGTGGTAGTCCCACACTCTCAGGTGCAGCTGCAGCTGCCTAGTTGAGGTTCTGAACCCAGGCATCCCTGTGCTCTGGGAAGCCCAGGAAGCCCTCCCTGCCCCTGCAAGCTGGGAAGTGCCTGCTCCTGTCCCTGGCTTCTCCAATTTCAGAGGAAAGTTGTGGCGGAACCCGGGTGCTATTGAAACCCAGCTGGGTGTGCGCACACAGGATGGCACTGACACACCAGCACCCTGCCGCCTCGGCCCCCTCTGGACTTTGGGCACTGAGGAGCCCAGGAGGGAGTCTGAGGGGTGGGCTGAGGGTAGCTCAGCATAAGCATGCAGGCATCCCTTGTCCCTTGGCACAAACTGCCTGGGCACTGTAGATGGTATGTTGATGGCAGGAGGCAGACAGGCTCCTGGGTGGAAAGGGGCAGGTCCCAGGTGAAACCCCACCTTCAAGCTAGGGACAGCCTGAAGCCTGGTGGCCAGACTGCCAGTTCTGGGTGAAACCTGTGGCTTAGAGTGAAAACTCATGGTGCTTTTTCCGGGCCTGCTCATGGCTGACCATGGACCAATCAGCACACACTTCCTCCCCAATGAGCCCATAAAATCCCAGCCTGACTCAGACAGATGTTGGGGTTGGGAATATCAACTGCCAGGAAGGAGCTCCTCACTCAGGGTCTCCTCAACAACACATCAGGACAGCCTGCCTGCAGAAAGGAACTACCCACTGTGGGTCTCCTCTCTGCTGAAAGCTGGGCACGTGTTGGGATGACCTGCCTGCAGAAAGGAGCTACCTACTTCAGGTCTCCTGTGAGCTGCTGTGTCACTCAATGAAGCTCCTCTCCACCTGGCTCACCCTCCAGTTGTCTGTGAACCTCATTCTTCCTGAACGTGGGACAAGAATGCAGGACCCACCGAATGGCAGGACTGAAAGAGCTATAACACAAACAGGGGTAAAACATGGCGCCCCACCCCCACTCACCACGGCAATGAGAAGGAGAGAGGAGCTACAGTCCTTCTGGGAGCCGAGTCCTCGGGCTCCCTGAGCCAGAGTTGTGACACTGTATTGCCCTCTTGAGGCTCTGGGGTTCCTGTCATCACCAAGCTTTTGGGCATCATGGCATTCCCCTTGTCAGATGCTGGTGACCTCAGTGGAAGCTGCTTGCAGTATGTCTTATCCAGCAGCAGGCTTGCATGTAGCTGACACCTGTGGTGTTGCCTGGAACTGCCCTCGCTGCAGCAGCAGCCAGCGTGCCTGGCTGTGTGCAGTGGCCAGACCTCATGCTCACTTGCCCACACACCCCTCTCCACTCCACTCCTGGCTTGCCCTTGGCAGATGTGGGATCCAGAACAGTAGCATAAGCCAAGCATAGCAGGTCAGGCCAAGTGGATGGAACAAGCCCAGCAGGCATGAACAAAACTCAAGCAGAGGCACCGCTGGCCACAGAGGCTTTGGCTGCTCAAGTGACACCCTAAGGATCCTAAGACAATTGTAGTGATTCTTCGAAAAACTAAAATAAGAACTACAACATGATCCAGCAAGTCCACTTCTGGATATACTTTCAAATGAGATAAAATCACAATCTTGAAGAGACATTTGCACTTCCTGAGTGAAACATTACAATGGCAGAAAAATGTTGCAGCATTATTCACAGTAGTTAAAATATGGAAACAACCAAAGTGTCCATTGATGTATAAATGGATAAAACATTTGGTATTTACACAGAGTACATGGAACATTATTTAGCCTTAAAAAAGTAAAAAATCTTGCCATTTGCAATAACTTGGATAAACCTGAAGGACATTATGTTAAATGAAATCAGCCAGATACAGGAAGACAAATGCTACATGATCTCAGTTATAAGTGGAAATCTTTTTTAAAAAAGTTATACCCATAGTAAAAGAGAAGAGACTAGTTTTTATCAGGGGCTGAGGGTGGGCATGAGAAAAGGAAAAAAGTAAAAAAAATAAACTTTCAAGTTATAAGACAAATAAATTTTGAATATTTAGCATAGAGTATGATGACTAGTTAATAACAATGTATTGTACACTTGAAATGTGCTAAAAAGTAGATCTCAAGTGTTCTAATGAGAAAAAGATAACTGTGGGATGCTGAATGTATTAATTTACTTGGTTGTGTTAACTATTTTACAATGTACAGACATATCAAAACACCATATTGTCCACCTTAAATATATACAATTATTACTTGCTAGTCATACCTCAAAAAATTAAAAGAATTGATTATGGGAAAAAAGATTATGGTCAATATGACTGAGACACTAAATTTTAACTTTTTAAAATATTAACTCATTAACATGTGATTAGACATTTAGTTTTTGCTTTTAATTTAATGTGGCCAGTGACTCTGATATTGGATGGCACATTTATGAAGTGTTTCTAAGAATGCAAGACTTTTTTTTACCATCTATGTGAAGAAGGAACTCTAAAAAGATACATAGACTCGTCTGTAAAATGGGACTAATGATAGAACCAGCTTCTTTGATCTGTTGTGAACAGTAAACTTAAAAGTTATAAAACAAAAATCATTTAAGAAAAGCTTAAAAAAGTATAAATTATTTCATAAATATTAATGATTCCAATTCTGTGGATGAGGATATTATTATTCCATGAGAATAAAACACCATGTCCTCCAACATGGAAGCGTACAATTCCTGTGAGTGTTTGAGAAACGTCATGTTTCTTGCATAAATGCGATTTTAGGTTTTGGTTGTCTCCATAATAAAATAGTCATGAAGCAACTTCAACGGGTTTGTAGAGAAGAAAATAGAGTGAATGTATTATAAGAAATCCTCTCTCAGGGCTCTCTAAAGGATTCAGATATTTTCGCCAAATGGATTGAGTAATCATCCTTATTTTACAGAGGGAAAGATGCAGGAAGTGTAATTTGATGGGACTACAATGACATGCTTTGATTCAATGGAACATGGAAGCAGTGCTTTTGTATGGTGGGGAAAGGAACTAAACATTTAGGAAGGAAATAATACAGCAAAGTGAAAATCAACATAATAAAATTCCTCCCACTGTTTGTCCTTGGGCTTCATCTCTTCACATCACCAGCGTTCCATCTGGATGCTTCCCAAAGTGTGCTATAATTCCCATCCCTGGCTCCTCTGAAATCAGTACAGGTCTCATTGAGGATCCAGGTGTTCATGATCCTAGCCTCAATTAGCTATCTCAGAGAGTAATAAAGAAAGACCTATTAAAGAAAGAAAGTTGGGGGATATGGCAAAATTCTGACCTAACAAACAAAAATGTGGGACTATCAAACCACTTTCTGCAGTTTTATCTGATGTTTTATTAATGCAATAGCTGCATTTTAATTAACAGAATTCTTTATTGTACATGTACCCTGAGGGTGTTTGCAAAAAGGGCATGCTCTTAAAAGTCTATAGAGTAGGTGAATACGCAAACATTGCCTCAGACAACATTTCCCCACAAGCACTGGTAATAGGTATTAATTACTGTATTGGGATTTTGCAGAAACAATTTTAGTAATCTAGGCATTTGCCTTCCTGTCCTCAGCTTCAAGGACAGAGACGATCATACTGGAAAGCATTTACAAGGGAAACACGAAAGCGCTGGGGAGTTTAACTAATCTGTAATGGGTAAAATATATGAAAATTTCCAAAAATTTCAGATTACTATCTCAATTTGGGTCCTCCTAGAAATGAACCCTGAGGCAAGGACTGGAGAGGCAGTAACTGATTTGAGAGAGAACTCAAGAATCACCAGTGGCACAGTGGGACACCGAGACAAGGAAGGAAGTGTGGACAATAAAATTTGTAAAATTATCCAGTAGTCAACATGGGCGACTAAAGCAAAATTCCACTGGAGAATGCTAAAAGGTACCACAGAGCATGCCTCAGAGCTATCCCAACTGAGGGATGAGGACACTGGTATGTTTTCATGCTTTTACCCTGATGTCCTTGGATGGAAGATGTATTTCTCTGAAGGCATTAATCCTCTGGTAATTAAAGCTAGTTCTACGCATAAGGCCAGCAAGCTTTCCAGCGAGGAGTAAACAAAACACACACAGACACACACACACACACACACACATACACAGACACACACACACACACACACACCAGAGAACTTTCAGGCAGAAAGACACAGGTGCCTGCAGGACATGCCCCTTGCCATGTGAAGGTGAGTAGTGAGGGGATGTGAGCTAGACACCAACAGCGTCTGCTTCAATCACAATAGTTCTTATTGAAAAAAGGAAACCTGTGTATATATTTGTCACTGATTACTTCCCATTGTAGCAAGTATGCACACTCCGGAATCAGAGAAACCTGACTTCAAATCCTCAGTTTATACCTTTAAATGGATGACTTTAGATAGTTTGTATAACAACCATGTACATCTCTTTCATCATTGGGAAAATGGGAATAATATAATGTATGTAGCAGTAGACTTATGTTGAAAAGCACATGAGATAATATATGCATAACTACTTAATGCTTTCCATGAATATGTCTAATATATACTCTAAGAAAAAGTATGAAACAACTAATAAATAAATGGCCCATATTATTTATAATTACACTTTTCTGCATTCATGTAAAAGGGCGTGACTAAAAATGACAAAAATATGGTGACTGCAATGTCTTCAGTTTCTAAATGTGCTGATACCTGCATATTGCATTCTAATAGTCAAGGAATTCATGGCATAGGGAGTCTGAGTCCATTATTTAATATTTATAATAAATGCATTCGGTAGATGATTATCGTCTTCGCTTAATTACTGGAAGTACTCACCTGCTCCCTACTTCAGACTTCATCAGAGGAGCTCTTCAGCTCAGAAAAGGTGAGGTGACCGCCTCTGCGACTCCTCAGATTTGTCAAATATCCAAAATTCTGCAAGTTCATGATGTATTGGAGTTCTGCAGAAATTGAGCCTAAACAATGTGTGTGTTTGTACATGTGTGTGCACATGTTTCTCTCTCTGCATACATATGTATATACATATAGAGAAAGCACATGCATGCAAGACTTTAAGAAATTAACTCATGATTGTGGAGATGCGAGTCAAAGTCTGCAGGGTGAAACCCAGGGAGGTTTTGCTGTTCAAGTGGAAGGCAGTCTGTTGCCCAAATCCCTTCTTGCTTGGGGAGGGAGAAATCATTAACTGATTGAACAAGGTCTATCCACATTAGAGAGGTCAATCTATTTTGCTCAAAGTCCACCAATTTAGAGAATAATTTCATGCAGAAATCACCTTCACAGAAACATCCATAATAATAGTTGACCCAATATCTGCTCACCTGGCCCAGCCAAGTTGACACATAAAACAAACTCTTGCACACGAGAACACTAAGTTTGTTTCTTCTACTTCTTGTTTCACTGCAAGAGTAATTGTTGAATGGACGTAAACATACCATGTATCTTGTTAATAAATGTGTTTAGGCAGCCCTGATCTTACACTGAGTGGCAGTGAGTGATCTTCCATAAGGAACGTCTGCCTTGTCTGAAGGTGTGTTTGTCATAACAACCATTCATTCATGGATTTAATATTCATCCCTTCATTCATTCATTCATTCATTCATTTCCTCAGCATTAATTCATGTCTTCTTAGGCTAGGCACTGTGCTAGGTTGGGAGACAAGGCAGCAATCATAGTTCTTTTCCTCAAAGAGCTTTTTTTTGGTGAGAAGAGCAACAGTTAAGTGAAAGATTAAAAAGCCTTGTGGCAACTGCCATGCCCACAGCTCCTTTGTAATGTGTAAGACCCTCACGGGGAGGCTGCCATCAAGGCCTTTAGGGAGGTCTGCACTGTCACGACCAATGGGCATTGAAAAGCCACCTGCTGCCAGCTAAGACACCTGAAGAAGAAAGAGCCCTTTCCAGAAAACTGAGAGGAACTTGATGAGGTATGGAGAAGAGACAGCCTTGTGCTCTGGAAATTGAAAGTATTTTCTCATTTCCATTAGAATTCAAGCTCCTTGAGGGTCATCTTGTCCCTTGCTATCCCTGCACTAGGACATACTTAGATCAAGCAGACATAGTGGGAAAATGGTGCAGTTTGTGCAGACACAGGAAGGAAAGAGGAATAGAGGAAGAGGGGTGGAAATGATGCTTGAGGCTTAGACTCTAACGTGTATGCAAAGGGAGATCCAGTAGAAGAGTTAAGCAATGGAAAGATAGGAATTACGTAGGAGTATGGCATGTTTTAAACAAAAAAACAGAGAATCCTTAAAAATAATAACCAAATGTCTAATTATGACATCATTTCCATTGCAAAGAGAAGGAAGCATGCTCACTTTTACAAAGGGAAGCCAGTTCCAAGATTGTCTAAAGCTTGGGACTAGTTTTATTATGAAAAAGGATTTTAGTTCTTCCACGGAAACAAGTGGTGGGAGCTCGTGCATCAGAGTCTGAACGGCAGGAGCCTCGGATGCCTTTTGTTTTCAAATCAGTCTCATATTCACTAAAAGAAACAACAGGTCCATATCAAGAGACTGTGGCCATAGAATCCAAACACTAAGCTCGTCACTGTAACTCTGCCACAGAATCAATTGCTTAAAAGTACCTTCTGGATTTGCTCCACTTCTTCACAAGTAGGCTGTTTTGAATTTTCATAACCTACCATCTTGCTTCCTCCAAACCCAGCCTCCTAAGGACCAGGGACTTCCTGGCAGGCATGGGAGTAAAATTCAGGACCCTAATGCCCAGGCCCAGGCTCTGTCTACTCCTTATGTTTAACCCACAGACTTATAAAAGTTGTTCTGAGGATGAGTGCTGTGTTTTCTTGTGGATGGTGTTTGATTTTTTCTTCCTCCTAAGAGTCATGGGGAGTACAAAAAGAACGATGAAATAAAACCTAAGTGGGTCATTGCCTCAAGTCAGCCAGCTTCTTCAAAATATAGACCTGGTGTTTTTCAGAATTAAAAAAAGAATGTCAGCATGCCTTTATCCTTTTGTGACCAGAATGCTGGAATGGCTAAGGAAGGATAATTGATGATGAGAAAACACAGATGAAATAAATACGAGCAAGAATTTTCAAGGTTCTGATGTACTCTATGTCTAAGCGATGATCATGGGACAATTCCTGCACCGTGTACCTTGACTATGGGTGGATATTTCAGGACAAGAAGCCAAATTCACATACACAATTCTAGAGAGTGCAAAGAGAGTAATTGTTTTAAATACAATTATACGTTCCAAAATAAGCCAATTGGGAAGGGTCTGGGATAATAGCAGAACTTGATTCATAGAGAAGGATCCAATATGTCTTCCAGTCTAGATATTTGAAACCATAAAAACAACTGACATTTGTTTGGTGTATTTTGCAAAGGACTTTTACATCTGTGGTGTTGTCTGATCCTCACAGGAACCTGTGGAGGGATTATTGTGGTCACTATTTCACAAATGGAGAACTGGGTTCTTCATATATATGGAAAGAAGAGCTCAATTTTAGGTACTTACTATTTGCCAAATGCAGTACTTAGGACCCATAACATAAGTTATCCAATTTAATCTCTCAACAACCTTGGTGCAGATGATATTGTCGTTTATAAATGAGAAAATAAACCAAGATTAAATAAATTGTACAAACGACATTTCCCTGTCTCCCAATGTGGTACTGACACATCACTAATACTGGACTTGTAATATTTTACTGCAATTAATTTAGTTTCTGTAGCTTTTGCCTCTACAGTGCTGGAGCACTTTGAAGACAGTCTCTTTTTATCTTAACCAGTATCGTAGACACATTAGCTCTACACATTGAAAATGCCATTATGTGCAATAAGTAGGCTATTTAAAGTAACTTGAGGTACTGACATGGCATTTTTTTCAAGTTTCCAAATGATTCTAACGTACAACCAGGAACAGAATCCCCACTGACCTAGGTTATAGTAAATGTTAAGTTACATAAACTCAGCCTTAATCTTGCTCTTAGTCTCCCCATCCATAAAATTTGTACAATGGTAGCTTTGTGTAGATAAGTTTGAAGACTTTAATGCAGTGGTGTGTATAAAATTGCTTAGCACATTGTCACGCAGCAAATAGTGAAGAAATAATAGGTATCATCATTGTTTATAGTATCCTTATTATTATGAGTGGCAATTATTGAATGATAAGATAGATAAATTATTTCCTAAAGTGTAACATCATATCACTGACAAATTTGAGATTATGTCAAAAATTCCATTTTTAATAATACTTTTATCATGAAAAGGCCAGCAAATATGTCATTCTCCTAACTGCCACGCCATGAGTTCCTTTCTGTGTTCTCACATTGAGTAAGGGATTCAACACCAATGGCAGGCCAGGCAGATTCCAGAGTAAAGACATCCTCATCACCAATGCTCAGGATTCATGCAGTTCTTCCTCACTCTGCATATCTTGAATCTTGAGGATTGAGAAGGGAAGGCCATCGCACATGTGCCGATAGACAAAGCCAACATTACTGGTTGAATCTGAAAGTGTTAAATGACACTCCACAGACTGAATCTCAAGGGGGAAAGTATTACAAGTCATCTGATTAAGTGAAGATCAATTATACTCCTCAAAGAGGTCAAAAACAGAAGTGTTTTATCCGATCTTCAATGAGGTCAGAAATAAAAGTAGATAAATATGGGTAGCAACTCTTCCTAGAAACCTTTGGAACTGTTAACCATCAGACTCTGATTTTCTTTGAACCTCGATTTATCTCCCTAAACCATAAATTGGGGATGATAATATCATTACTCCTCCACTTGTTGTGAAAACCTAGTAGGAAAACACTGTATAAATCTGGTGTGACAATTATACATCTTTGTGACAATGTGAAGGGGTCATCCCTAATGTCACAAGACCTGGTTTACTATATGCTCTATTTAAAAAATGTGCAGAGTGAAAAGAAGGAAGTTCTTTAGAGAATATTTAGTCTAATGTGCTCATTTTCAACATCAGAAAATCCAGGCTGAGCAATATTAATAACCTTGACCAAGGTCATACATTGCATTCTGTCTTGCAGGCTGTGTGTCAGTTTATTGGCTACACTGCCTCACCTACAGATGTGGTATCATCTAAGGGATTTCCTTCAGAACCCCTCACTTTCATTTTTGATTAAAGTAAACAGACAAACACAGCAAATTTTTCCTGAAATGACTCCTTGCATAAAGTCATGCTTAATGTCATTCTGTTTAAGTGGCCACTAAGTTTGATCATATTATTTTAGCCACAAGGAACATTTCACGCTCCTAGATAATTATAAACCAGTCACATTTCTACAAAGTCATGCTTAACCTATTCAAACATATAACAAGTGATTATATTCTAAGAGCAATTCAGCTAATTACATTGCATTAAAAATTAGAAATAAATTAATTCTAAAAGCAAAGTATATACTCAAGTTTTCTATGTAACAGCTTGGCATAAATATTTAATGCATATGAAATCTTTGATGGGAGTGTTTGGCAAACATTCACTTGGGAAAGAAATCAACAAATTATGTGATAATTGCTTTTGTGAAGCTTGGTTCAAGAATTAGAGGAAATTGAACTTCAGTGTTTTAGGATTGAGATTATTCTCAGACCTAAGTGCCTTAAAATCTTTCACTTCTCTGAATTTTTCATGTATGTTATCTATATTTCTTTTTGTTCCACATTTTTTCTTTTCTACCTTTTGAAATTTCTTAAAATGCATTTCTTAATTGACAAATAACAATGGTACGTATTTGTGGTGACAATGCGCTCTTTTGATCCATGTATTCATTGTAGAATGGCTAAGTCGAGCTACTTAATATGAACCATCACCTAAACATACCAATCAGTTTTGTGGTGATAACACTTACAATCTATTCTCAGCAATTTTCAAATATACAACACTTGGTTATTTACTATAGTCACCATATTATACAATAGATCTCTTGAACTTAATCCTTCTATCTAATTTATATTGTATATTATTTGACCAACATCTCCTCAGTTCCCCCACCTTTAGGCCATTTTACTCTCTGCTTCTATGGATTTGACTTTTTAAAATTTTATATGCAGTAAAAGTGAGATCATGATGTGTTTGTTGTTCTGTACCTGGTGTGTTTTACTGAACATAATGTCCTTCACGTTTAACTATGTTGTTACTAATGATAGGATTTACATTCTTTTTTAAGGCTGTTATTTCAGAGTATTTCATTGTATATCTATACCACATTTTCTTTATCCTTTTACCTTCTGTTGATACACAAGTGGGGTCATGTCTTGACTATTTTGAATAATGCTACAATAAGCACGGGAGTGCAGATATGGCTTCAACACATGGATTTAATATCCTTTGGACATATATCCACAATTGGGATTACCAGCTCATATAGTAGTCTTACAGCAAAAAGTAAACAGGATATTATGCAACACATTGGAATCTGCTCAGAAAATGTGGATTCTAGTACATTCTTCTCATACTTTCTGAGTATGATTTACGTAGTTCAGTACTCCGAATATCAATTTTCTTTATTGTAAATTTTATTGATTTGTAATTCATTTATTTATTGTTATATTTTAAAGTACCTACTATGTGGAAGGCTCTGTCATAAGCACTAAAGAATTAAAGGAAACTGAACTTCAGTGTTTTAGGATTGAGAATATTCTCAGACCTAAGTGCCTTAAAATCTTTCACTTCTCTGAATTTTTCACGTATGTTATCTATATTTCTTTTTGTTCCACGTTTTTTCTTTTCTACCTTTTGAAATTTGTTTTATTAACAAGACAAATGTAGTCCCTGCTTTTATGTTGTTTATGTTCTAGTAAGATATATTTTTAATAAAAAAACTTTGCAAGTTACAAATGTGCTAAAATTGGGATGAAGGCAATGAGTGAAAAGCTTGACATGCTGTAAAAGAATATGACAAGGTGTCTCATTCCATCTGGAGAGGTCAAGGAATACTTACATAAGTTGAATCCTAAAGAAAAAAAAATTCATATACATGAAGTTAGAAGATAACAGTTTTCTAAGCAGCAAAAGAAAAAAAATGCAGTATTGATCTCTTTTTATCTCAGTGAGCTCTTACGAGGCTCAAATAAAGAAAATATTTAGAAGAATTGGAAAATTTTGACTGTTGTACTCACTGCTGCCAGACTCCTCCTAGGAAGATGAGATCTTAATGCAGTTATGGGAATGGCTTGGAGATGAAGATCTATGAAAATGCATTTGGCCAATGCCATATGTTACTTGGCTTAGCCTTGCTGGTAGAATAGGTCATGTTGAGTCAAAATGCAACCTGAAGTCTGATGTCAGAGCCACTGATACTTCATCTTTTGTTGATCTATTTAACCTTTTCCAATCATTCCTCCAGAATTCTAAGAGCAATTTTATTTAAAATGTTGCCTTATCCTACACATATCCTTGATGATCTCTTACTGTTTCAGAGGATGGAAGGGCAGAGCCACAAAGAATCATAGACATCAGCCACCGTAACCTGTGTGTGTTTCCAGTGGGGTCTCAAGTAAAGTGCTTCAAGTATAGATTGTATAACTGGAAGTGATCATCAGTATCTTCAGTGGCCTTCTCACTACCACAGTCACACTTTTCTTTCTCACTTGTTCCTTTTTTTTTTTTTTTTTTAGCTCCTACAATTTTACTCTTATGCTACCTACTCCAGACTGTAAAGTTAATCACAAGGTAAGTTCTGATCTTCAAGGTCTTGTTAGCAGAAGCTATGCTCTGAAGATCCCATTAGCTGAAGGAATGGGTTTCCTCAAAACTCCACCTTAGCATCTCACGGCCACTCAAAGCCACAGACTTTAACATTTGCAAGAGGAGAGCAGAAAGAGAGGATGCTATTGCTTCACTTTCAATTTTTATCTCTGCTTTACATATCCTTGCTCCACCAAAACTTTTCTTACTTTTGTGACTGGAAGTAGCACCCCTTGTCTCTAATTACAGTAGTAGTGTATCCATATGCTTCTTAAGTCACTTCTCCTATGTAATGTAATATATATCAGTCAGTACATATTTAAATAAGGCCATCATCAGCTTCTTGAAAGTAGGATGCATTTCTAGTCATCTTTAAATCTACCACAAAACAAAATAAATAGTTAATGCAAAGGGAGAGAGAAGGGAGAACAGCAGAAGGTTAAAAAAAGGGGAGGGAAGAGAAATAGAGGAAGGGCAAGAAAGAACAGCTTTAAAGAGAAGGCCAGTGTGAAAAGGTGCCTAACATTTGTCAGGAACTAATAATCACCTATAATACATTCTAATATATATTTTTGTAATTTTAAATATATAACATTGATTTTAAAATGAAGAAATATGAATATAATAATTTTCATTAGAAATCAGGAGTGATCATTGTAACACTGAAAATGTTCAACCCATTCATTTGACTATTTTTGTTATATGATTAAAATAAAACTCAAATAATAGAGATCAGTATTTGCAAATGGATGTGTTTTCTGCAAGTTACATATTGTCAGGTTTTTTTTTTTTTTTTTCTATCCATTTGTGGTCTCAAGGAATGCTAACGAATCCAATGTCACCCACCTAATATGTAGCAAGGATGGACTTCTCACTCCATAGCCTTTTCTCGGGTTCACAATAAAGAGACAATGCAAATTCAAATAACTGGATAAGTGAGTAAATAACGGATTTCTAGTAAGACGGACCAGGACAAAGTGTAGATACTCTAGCTTCTAAACAGAGCGAGGACACTGCCTGTCTCTCAATTAATCCCCCATTCTTGGCCACATTAGCACATTCTTTTAACTAATTAATATTGACTGTAGCCATATTACTAATAGTATTTCATTTGCTTAAAGATGGTTCATCTTAGTATGTACAAAGTTACCCATCTCATTGATGTACAAACTTTTAACATCAAATAATTTTCCCATAACTGGTAAATAATGGGAGATTTGTGTTTTCAAATAATTCAAATAGCATACATTTATCTGCTAGCCTAACAATCCTTATTTTTGTCAAGCTGAAAGCAGGTAGTAATACTGCAGCCCATAGAAAGGATTTACTTATTTCATTCATTCAGTCACTTATTTATTTATGCTTTTAAATTTCTCTGTTCTGATCCATTCATTTTCTCTCCAAACATTTATTCAGCGTGCATTATTTGCAGATACTGAATTCAACTACAGTCATAGGAGACAAAAGAAAGTAAAAGATAAAAAAGCCAGGCAGATTTGTTAAAAATGTTTTTTGTAAGTATATATTTTTATGTTAACAAAAATGGAATGTATAATCTTTTAGCAGTAAGAAGTTCAATCTGAGTTTTAGAAGGAAAGCATTAAGAGTTCTCCTTTCTCCATTGCTGAGATTCTCTCTTGGGAATTATTCAATTTTTTTCAGAATGCTTTGGTAATTCTCCAGACAATGAGATTTTGGTCTGGTTTGTGAGTTTATCTACTCTCAGAGGTCTTGAAGTAAAGACATACTTATGGTAGACTTATTTTTTTCCACTAGACAGAATCTTTCCATACCATATCATTTTTAAGATAGAGCATTCTTTATTTGCGGTTTTCCAAATGCAATTAAAAGTACATGTTAAGTGGAGTGACCAGCTGTCCTGGTTTGATTGAAACTGAGGTGGTTCATAGAATGTGGGACTTTTGGTTTTAAAGTCAGGATGGGCCTGGGAAATCTGTATAAGTTGGCCACTCTAAACTGTGATGCAAATCTTCATTTTTCAGGCATGTATTTACACATAGGGACCATTTTCCAAGTAGCTTAAGTTTTTCACTTTAAGTAGCAAAATAATGTTTTTGTAACCACAGGTTTTTTTAAACACACACACACGCACACTCACACGCATGCACATGCACACACACCCACACACGCACACATGCATGCACACACGCACATGCACACACGCACACACATGTGCACACACATACATACACACACATGCACACACACATGTACACACACACAAACACCTCCTCCATTCATTTTAAAAGATAACTCAATTGAATATTCTCTTCATATTTCAAGCTGAAATTCTATTTGTGGTGAGACAACTTACCCCCTACCCAGTATTCATTAGCTAGTTGAGCATTTCTCATTGTTTAGTTTTATCAGTGGTGGTTTATTGAACAATACCTTAATGTTAAGCATCTGTGGTAAACATCCTATATTTCATTAAGTTATTTTGGTAATTATTTGTTTAATTTCCAGTTCCCCAAATAGGCTTTAAGGTACGTAAGGGCAGAGTTCAACCCCAACTCTATCCTCAGTGCTTTATCAGCGGGTTTATCATGGTGTCTGGGTTTTATAAGCACATAATCATTGAACTAGTGAAACATATAGAATGTTATTGACAGCTAACATTTATTGAGAATCAATATTATCTGAATGCATATTAAGCATTTTGCATACCTTCCTTTACCCCTTTTAATATTGACCTTTACCACAAACAAATAGTACCTTTTGATAATGCTAACTGGTATTATTAAGTAAGAACTGAAATAGCATTCTGTTCTGGATATCAATATCTATTGTCTAAAAGTAAATATGACTGTTGTGGGAATGGTGTGGGTACAAGGATGCAATTTTTAAACTCATTCTCACATTGTTCTTGGCAGGCCGAGGTCCTCAGTGGCTGCTGGCTGGATACATCCGTTCCTTGTTATTTGGCACTCTCCTTAGGGCTTCTCACAACTTGAGAACTGACTCTGAGAGACAGAGGTTGTGAGAGCATAGTCGAGATAGCAGTCACAGCTCTCTGGTAATCTAATCTCAGAAACGACACCCCCTGCTTCTACTTGGCTGTTATTATAAGTGAGTCAATAAGCTCAGTCCATACTCCAGGAGAGGAGAACAGTCAAGGAACAAACGCCAGTAGGCAGGGGTCATTGGGACCATCTTAGAGGCCACCATCATATTACACGCATAGACACACACAAAGAGGATTGTATTCTAAGCAAAGTAAAGCAAAATTCAACTGAGACTTTGGAGAAGAATGGAATATAGGCTGGAGCAAATAATTTCTTTCTATGACAAATGAATCATATAACAACACTGAAGGATAAGAGAAAGAAAGGAGCTGCCTTAAGTAACACTGAAAAGGTGTGTGTGTGTAAACTATAGGTATAAAGACCAAAATAACTGTTTATAAACACAGTATGATAGCTGGTAAATTTGTTTTTCATAAGAGTACAGATGAGAGATTCTGAAACTATATTACATGCATACAAAGTATGAACAAATAAATATATAAATTGTAGGTAATGGGATTCAGGTTTCCCATTGTGGGAGTAAGATGCTTCAAATCTTAATATATATACTGATTATATGTATTTAATATATATACTGATTATATATATTTAATATACTTATATATACTTAATATATAAGTATATATACACTTAATATATATAATGGTAATATATATACTTATATCTATCCCAATAAACATAAATATATACTGATATAATTTCACTTTAACCAAGCACCACAGGCTTCACCTCTTTGAGGTGAGGATAGACTGAATCCTGTGGTGCTTGGTTAAGGTGAAATATATCAGTATATATTTATGTTTATTGAGATAGATACATACATACATACATAGATGGCAAATAGGTAATTAGTTATACGTAGGTGTGTGTGTGTGCATAGGTTAGTACACAGTTGTGTATTTCTTTATCTATCCCTGCTTATGCGACCTTAACTAAAAGATCAAAGTTGACATCACCAGAGATAAGTCATGTTGATATCATGTCTCACCCCCACCCTCTGGCATAAAATGATAAGAGCACTTCACCTCTATGTTATTGTTTCTCAACAACCATAACTCTAGGTAAATCACGTGAAAAACACAAACAAACCCCAGTTTAAGGATACCTTACCAAATGCCAGACAAATGCTCTTTAAAATGTCAAAGTCATGAAAAGCAAGGAAAGACTGAGGAACCATCACGGATTGGAGGGGACTAAGGAGTCACGACAAATAAATGTAAGGTAAAGTCCTGGGATTGGATTCTTGGTTACAAAAAGCACATTAGTACAAAACTGATGAAAAGTCTGAACTAGAGTTAATAGTATTATGATATTGTACTATGGTTATTTTCTTACTTTTGATAACTATTCTATGGTCGAATACATGGTGATGGATACATGGAAATTATATTATTTTTGCAACTTTTATAAGCCTAAAATTATCTCGCTATTAAAATTTTAATAAATCTGAGAAGGAAAAACACTCTTCCTTGGTAACTTGGTTTTCTTCAGTCATTTTTGTTCTAGAGCCATTTGTCTATGTTGAGCTCAGATAGATGCTAGTTTGGTTCATGCTGGATGATTCTATTGAGGAAAAAAGAAGTCAGCAAGGTTTTGGTAGTTTTGCAGGGTATTAAAATGAATTGGATACAAGAGGACTCGTTAATGCAGGTCTAAATCTAAGTAAAACATTTGCTGAGTCATTTAGTGATGTGGGAAGCTAGAGGACTGAGCTGGAAAAGCAGAGTGGAGTTTCTGGCACTCTCATAGTACTCACAAGCTGGAGGGGTCATGAAATAAATGAGGCTAGTTTCTTTCTCAAAACTGTTGTGAGAATTTGAAACCAGTGAGAAGTAAGCTAAAGAGGTAGGCCAAAATTCTCTATGAAGCAAAACTTTAAAAGCTGAGGTTGCAGAAATCTGCTAGGCCATTAGTAAAAGTTCAGGAGCATATCACTTGAGAAACAGAATTAATGAGAAGTGACCTGACTTTGATCTTCTGTGTCCTCTGTGGTTCTATTATACACTTGTCTGGCATGTAATAAAATTTATTAGACTATTGAAAATAATGAAGAGAAAAGGAAAAACAAACAATACAAACAAATACTGATAATCCAAATATTGAAGTTATCAGATAAGAACTTTAAAATAACTGTGAAAATGTGGAAGAAAGAGGGAAAGAAGAAAAAAATGAATGAAAGGGTGGATTTTTAAAAGCAAATAAATATTCTACACATAAAAATTATACAATATTCAAAAACAAGAATTTATTAAAAGAGTTATCAGCAGACTGGCCACAGCAGAAATCAGGATTTGTGAACTTGAAGATGTATCAGAATAAAATATTAATTTAAACCACAAAAAAGAAAACATTTCTGCAATAATAGAATTAGTGATAGAAACATGTGAGACACAAGTGATCTAATACAAAGACTATCCAGAATGAGAAAAAGAAGATATAGAAGTGCAGGCCATATTTGAAGTGATAATGGTTGGAATTTTCCAAAACTGATGAAAGCCATTGACCCATAAAGAGATTTCATGCACATGTATTGTATTAGTTAACTTAGAACTGCCTGAGACTATGTAATTTAGAAAGGAAAGAGGTTTAATTGACTCACAGTTCCACATGGCTGCGAGGCCTCAGGAAACTTACAATCATGGTGGACGGCAATGGGGAAGCAAGGCACCTTCTTCACAAGGCAGCAGGGAGGAGAATGAATGCAGAAGGAGCTATCAAACACTTACAAAACCATTAGACCTTTTGAGAACTCACTCCTTATTATGAGAACAGCATGAGAGAAACCACCCCTATGATTCAATTACCTCCGCCTGGTGTCTCCCTTGACACATGGGGATTATGGGGATTATAATTCAAGATGAAATTTTGAATGGGGACACAAAGCCTAACCATACCATGTATAGAGCCTACACCAGGTACCTTGTTCTCTTGCCCTAGGTCCTCTTTGATGTTAGAGCATGGAATGTGCTTGGAGCCTGGCCTGGTATTTAGTAATATGCCATCTGAAACTACAGGAGTTAATCCCAGGGGACTTCCTTTGATCACTGGGGTATTCAGAAAAGGACAAATACTATGTCTTTAATCTCAGTGAGTTTAAATGGACTGGAAATACAAATTATGAATTCAAATGTAAAATTAAAGGTTGAAAGAAAGAAATAACAGAGAGGTATAGGAGATATGTTCCTTTATCAAGATTATCTCCAGTTAGAAGGAGGAGGAATATATGGATGTAGATAGATTTTGCATGATTTTTTTTGAAGAATGACTAGAATTTATTAAAGGAAAGGTTGAGGCTGTAATATTGAGATGAGTTATTCCAAGTAGAATAACTAAGTGAACTCTGTTAGCTTTCTTTTCATAATTGTAATCAAGTTTCCTCTGCCTTTGCAGTAACTGTGGGAGGCACAAAGATAATGATGAATATGTCACAGTTTCAGCCATCAATTAATTTGCAGATTAGTGGAGAATATGAGAAGTATCTATTGTTTTCCAGAAATAAACACAAGCACATTAACATTTGAGTTGACACAGCAACTCTGATTTCTAAGTGAGGCCACAAAGGTTCAGTGATAACCTCTTTTGCCCAAGGTCATATAGCCAGAAACTGAAATGGCTAAAATAGTTTAAATTCAAGTCAGCCTTTGCCACACCTAATATGTTCTTTACTATGCACATATAATCAGAAGGTAAGGTAGAAAAAAAGATGTCACAAGAAAGGTATAGATAAAGCCCTATAGGCCTTCAGAAGAAGAAAATATTTCCACAAGAATGAAACATTTATGTAATTAGGAATTATTTACAAATGCATACACCATCCAGTGCCATTTGTCTTATCCCTATTAAGATATGTTGGTGTTCATATAAAGTGATTTACAGAACCATAAATACTTTCTATCTCATCCAAAACTGTGGTCAGAGACTTGCACTTAACAGATTAATTAGGAAACATTGCATTGATTGACGTAAGTATTTGCATATTTTTGCCCACACTTTTAAAAGGCCATGTTGTCTCCCTATGAAAGGAAATTATCCATTAAATGGAGGAAAAAACAAGATTCAAATAACTAGCGGAAAAACTAACGACATCAACAGCTAGGGCTTGTCAGTTTTTAATAAGGCTGAGTTATGATTAAGTTATAATTATGATATAAAATATTATGCAGAGCTGTAAGGAACGAATGTGAGACATGCTTATTGAATTAGACAGTGTAAATGATAAGTACTAGTAATAAAAGAACACTCATTTCATATTCTAGTAAAATATGTTCATCATCCTGTTATTTATTATTCAAAATATTGAGATGCAATTCCCCCAACTTAAAGTATCAAATAGCAAAAAAAGTGTTATGAATAATTTGATTTTGCTGTCACTGGGAGGTACTATCATCACAACATAAAAAGCATAGAGCCTGTGTGAATTGCTTAAACCCCAGTTCAACTCTCACTACATTAAACACCTTGCACTATGCCAGATACGTTGCCTCAGCTTTTAGTCTTAATTTTCTCTATCATAAAATGAAGAAAACAATTTCTGTCCAATCTGGGTTTCATGTGGATTAGAAATAATATATGGGGAATGCCTGATTCCTAATAAGGTCATGAAAAAACACAGTGATGATTTGCATGATTTCTGTCTTAATATGTGCCTAAAATAACCATGGTTATTGGTATTGTCTCTGTTCCGTAGGTCTTCATGAGAACTTTCTCTGCCACTCCTTGTGATGGGTGCCATAGTGGTGCATGCCACCAGGAACTAACTCGAAGCCACATGGGGCAGTCCCCACTAACAGCAGACACAGGCCCAGAATGAGACACAAAATAAATGCTATTGGAGCATTTGAAAAAAAAGGATATCAATTTACAACTAGAGTTTTCTGTAAAGCGGTTTGAAGTAGGTGTCGTTACTTCATACGCCAGGAACTGTTCTTGGCACTGGTGATACATTATAGATCAAGGGAGAGTATTAGCCTTTAAGGCTCTTAAATTCTTCTGTGATAAAGCAGAAAATACACATGCACATAAAGAAATAGACTTGCAAGTACATTAAAATACAAAATAGAATAACTGAATAAAAAGAAGGATGAGTTGCTGTATGTGGAATGACCAGGAAGGGCCTGTTGGACTCAGTAACATTTGAGTTGAGACCTGAACAGTGAGAAGCAGGCATCCATGCACAAACGTGGAGGGCAGGTTTGGCAAGAGGATGGCAGTTTAAAGCCCGTGAAGCAGGAATGAGTTTGGGCGTGAAGAAAGGACAGAGGTGAGGTCAGCATGAGAGAAGTAGAAAAAGAACAGAAAAGTCATTAATGAATTGTAGTCCTAATAAATAATCCTAACGGCTACACTTCATGATTACAGATTAGGATCCAGGTTCAGTGCTAGGTTTTCTGTGTAACTAAGTAGTTTTTACTCCTTTCAAGAATCCTGGTTAACTCCATTTCTTAGAGCAATAGAGGCTTCTGTGTATTAGCATACCTATCTAAGATCTAATTCCAAGAAGTTAAAGAGCCTGGGTTCAAGAGTTAGTTTGATTGAATGACTCTGAATCCTTGTTTATTAATTTATTTTTTCATGCTAACGCTGCACTAGTTAGTGTTTGTCAAGATCTTTCTGCAATGGGAGAATGGATAACACATAGTATCTGTCTTTGAACTGTGACTTCTAGAAGGTCAGTCTCAAGAGTTCAGTGTTTCCTCTTACCATCCTCAGATCCATATCCCGGAGTCAAGAACCTTAATCTATCACTTCACAGTGTGGTTACGGGGAGTGAAGAAGATTATTTTGTGAAAATGTTAATCACAATGTCATTACCTGTGGTAAAAGTAATTATTTTATTTTGTTGTTTTTGTAGTTCCTACTTTACCTAGTCCATGTCCCCATTGTGAGAAAACAGTCAGGGACCAGGAACTTCTGTCTGACCCAAGAACAAGGTTCATGCAATCACCTATGCGTGATCAGTCATCGATCTGATTCTTCTGCAACCTAGGTGTGAAACTAGTGTAAACAGTTCACCAGTAACCGAATGAACTCTGGTGGAGGATGATTCTAGGGGAGGATTACTCAAGAAAAGTTCTGAATTCCTGTGTGAACCTGACTCGCAGTCAACTAACTGGGCTGATAGCCCAACTGCCCTGGGCTTTCTTCTTAGTTCTGTTCCTCACTAGTTGTATGACTTGAATTGAATGTTTTTCATTCATTCATTTATTCATTCTATAATCTATGTTCTCTTTTGTGGAAAAAAATACTATGGATCAGATACCAATTTAGGCAGGTAGGAATTTAATATAAATAAAGCAGCATCTCTTCTGACAATGATACAAGAGATGGAGACACTTCGTACATTTTTTTGTTTCAATATAGCATGTAAACTGCCATTACTGAGGATATAGTAATAGGACAAAATATATAATTCTCAGTTGAAGTTGCTGGACATAGAGTAAGATTTTATGGAGAGGTGGCCCTGGAGCTGAACACGGAAGGATAGGAAAGATTATTTTTAAGAAAAGACAAATAGCCAGTATATGATAAGTAAAGGTAAACATTTTTTGAGCATCTATCTTGCTACATTGCTCTTCTAGGCCCTAGAAATTAGCAGTAAACAAAAGAAATCATTCCCTGCCTTTCATAAGTTTTCATTCTGTGTAAAAACATAGTGAAAGAAAACATTAACACAAAGAAAGCACTCATCACCAATTTTCACTGGATTTGAGGTTCAAAAATAGTGCAAATGGGAAAGGAGCTAGGGAGCACATGAAAAATCCAGACATACCTGCCTAGCTATAATGAAACTGAAATATGCCATTAACTTCTTGTCAGTTGCCTGAACACAGCACTCCTGCAATTCAGTAAGTAGCTCCTTCCCAGGGCTCCTTCAGTCTTTGCTCATGCAAAGAATTTCTCCCTCTCAACTGTGAACTCTTCAATGAAAGAGGATACAAATTGCACATTTTATATCCTCAGTCCTAGCAATGATCATAGAACAGGTGTTCAAGAATATTTGCTAATGAGGTTGCTAAATACAAAGCCAACAATAACAACTCTATGTGTGTGTGTGTGTGTGTGTAATAGAAATTGTAATGCTAAAAACAATATGACTTAAAATAGAATAAAAGTTACCAAGTTTCTAAAGCTAAATCTAAAGAAAGAATCTAAGGAAAGAAGTGTGATAACACTACATTAAAAGTGTGTACAGGTACAAAAGCATACAACAGTACCTTCAAATGTGTGTCTGTTTGTGTGTGTGTGTATTTATCCAGAATAGTGACAACTCTATAAACTCTCTATAACATTTATATCTATGAGATGCTCTTTTATATGTTCATATTGGAACACACAATACTGTAAAGATATCAATTTTCTCAAGTTTATGCATTAAGTATACCCCAATCAATATATCAGCATATTTGTTGGTATATGTGTGTGGGGGGGGTTGCGTCTGTGTGCATTTGTGTCTGTGTACATATGTGGAAATTGACAAACTCCTTCTAAATTTTATGTGAAAGAAAATGCAAATAACAAGGAATAACCAAGATAATCTTAAAGAAAAAAAATTGCTGAAGGACTCATAATACCAGATATCACAATTTTTTCTAAAGCAATAGAAATTTAAACCACGTAGTATGATATGAAGATAGATAAAAATATATCCATGAAATAAAATAGAGAATTTGAAAACAGTTGTGTGTGTATATAAAATCAACTGCTCTTTGACAAAGACGGAACTAGAATGCAGTGGGAAAGCGTGAACTTTCTATTCAAGAGTGCTGAGTCAGTTTGGAATGAATGGGACTTTTATGTGAAAGGGAAAAGAACTGCCACGAAGTAGACAGACTATGTTTTTAACTGGCTGCACGAAAAGTACTAATCAATAATAATAATAATAATACATTAAATTTTATTAAAATTAAAAGCCAAAACATACTCTTAAATTGGGGGAGGAAGGAGACAGGTTTCTGTAGGCCTTGCAAAGTCCTGTGGGACTAAAACATGTTCCCTAGCAGCAAAGCAAGTGTATGGCAGAAGCTCAGAATGAATGGATCTCCATAAATATCTGTTGGATTAATCAATGTTTTCATATTTAACACATACATATACAAAACATGAATTCACAGAATATAGGACAGCATAGCACAGACATAAAATGAGGGAGGATTTAGAAATTCTGAAGCCATAATGACCAGATTTAAATATTTCCTCAAAAAATTATTAGCTGGTCTTGACAAACTTACTTAATTTTTCTGGTCTTCAGCTTCCTCGACTAAGAAGAGTTAAATAATGATAGCATATGCTTCAAAATGAAGTCAATACACAAAATGTGTTTTCAGCACAGTATTGGGCTCTGCAAAATTATTCAGTGAGTGTGAGCTCTCACATCATACACTTTACCCTGCTACATGGTGTATCAGCATGTGCATTTCTTCTTTATTTATTTACATATTATCAACTTTCTTCCATAAAGCATTTAACATCGCACTAACGTACTATAAAATTAATTTAACATCCTCGACTTCTGCCTATAAATGTATAGATGTATATAAATTTAGTGTTTTTGTACATACAATGATGAGTGTATGGAATAACCTTCACTAAAGATCTCTAACAAGCAGAATGTCCAACCCATGGCTAAGGTTCCTAGAAATTGAAAAGGAGAAAGTGTCTAGTGTACCTGCTGTGTCTCATGCATTTTACGTGTATTTTCTTATCTAATCTTTCCAGCAAGCTACAGAAAGAGATATTTCTGCATTTAACAAAGAAGAAAATTGAAGGCAAACACAATTTAGTGATTTACTCAGCACTACAGACCCAGTCAGTAGTGGAACCGTCATTCCCACCTGGATTTGTGTGCATTTTCCAGTGTACCATGTTGTCTCTTGACCCTGTAAGAACTTTGTATGTTGCAGATACCACAAGATCTTCATACTAGTAGGTTTCCCAGTGGATAAAAAGTTCATAAATGCCATAAAGAGGTATGCTCAAAATACTCTGGCGGATTAGATAAAGATGAAAACATTTTGTGGTTATGGGTGTTAGTAAAAGCTTCCTATGTTGGTTTTTTTTGCTCAGGATGTTGTTTGTAAATTACATACATATTTGCATTCTCTACCTCTAGCTCTTAAATCTAATCTTTTTGTTGGGCCAATCAGTGGTACCCTCTATATCCTACTCTGGATCTGTGGCAATTTCTACATAGTCATTACCTTGTAAAGGCTACTATCCCACTGCTGAATGAATACTTCTCAAATGAAATAAAGAGATACATGGAAAAAGTGAGTTTTTAAAATATTGTACAGTCCAACCAGAAATGTCTCTTTACATACCATCCCTCTATTTCTAAACTATATTATGGTTTGGTCTATTTATCTACTTATTTTCAAAATCTGGCTTGTCTAAAAACGTACCGGGACTTTATCTGAGCAGGTACAGTAAGACACACAGACACTAAACTGATTTCCATGAAGAAAGAATTATTTTTCTAAATTCAAAGAAGCACGGTACTCAGAGCCACCTAGAGAAGCACCCAACAGAGATGATCTGGCAGACAGAAAAGAAAACTATGAGTTGGCTGGAATCTTCTCACAGTTTTCACAGGAAATAAATAGGCAGGCAATGTTCAATTATGAGGAGTAGAAACTTATGATCAGAAAGCTTGAAAAATTTTGATGGGCTGTGGGCTATATGGGTGGTAAGGGCAGGGAATAGTGCCACGGACTGTACTAGTCTGATAAAAGGAAACTGGTGAGAAGTGTGGCCTCTGGATTGCTTGGTTTTCTTATCAAAGGTGTGGTGGCAGGCAAGTTGTTTGTTATTTCCAGGAATTAGTTAACTTCCAGAGAAGTTCTAGGAACTTTAATTTCCCTAGGCATTTAAAGAGCCTAAACTCTAGAGCATCAAAAATGTAAAAATAAGAAAACATAGCTAATCCACAGGCCTTACAACCTTATTTAGTGTTTAATCAGAGAAAGGCAGATAACAATCTAGTGGGTGAGTCTCTGTAGGATACTATCTGTGCTAGGTGCCAAGAAAATATTATTAAAACGTATAGTGGAATAAAATTGCACTATCTGACATACTCAGGGTAGTCTTTGTTTCAGATTATTCTTCCCTTTTGGAGAATTTGTCAGCCACTTACTGAAAACAGTATTCTTTAGATCTGTATTTAGCATATTCTTTTTCATTCATTTTCTTTCCTGATACTTCCATGACCATATGTTCTTTGGCATTCTTTTTAATTAGCGACAGATGGATGAAGAAACTTTAGATCCTCCTTGGATTCCACGCTGTTTTGGTGCTTTCAAACTGGCAAAACCACAAACCTAGCAGCAATCTCTTAGGCAACTTTAATTGCCCCTAAACTCTGCCTAATAATGGTCATTTTGAGGTGGGTTTTGGGTTTGAGGCTGGGAGTGTCTTTACGTAACTAACATGGAGCTTTTTGGGGAGTATAAACTAAAACTCTCTGAATCTCTGCAGCCACACCCTTTGAACACCAAACTTCTCCAAGAACAAAAACGCTTGCCTGACACAATGTCAAATGTGTCGCATCTTTAAGTGCATGGAAGAATTATGCATTAGAGGAAGGGAATAAAGTTTTATTATATGACATTTCAGCAAGCAAAACAAAGAATATCTAAATCCCATCTTGGCCCAGTCACTGCTCATTGTCAAGGAAAATATATCAACAAGGAGCAATGACCATTAAACATTAAACCATCACTTCATTTTCAATCATGCCTGTGAATGGAAATGCAGTGAGTTGCACTCTGGTCACGAGTATCACACCACATCCTTTAAGACTGGGACCTGACAGGCTAAACCAGGGACATGGCTCTCACCTCCCTTCTCTCCAAACATGGAAGGAGTAAAGTCCTTCACACTTGCCACCAACCCAGCTATTTTATGCATTCTCTATCTCTCTATCTTTTTGCAAAGGCTGAAAGAGGAAGCAAAATTATGCAAACCCCTCATCAGGTTGACCTGGACAGACACCCCATGATGCTGATTCCCAATGAGCCTGGTACCAAAAAGGAGCTAGTGCCATTCCTTCTGAAACTATTCCAAACATTTGAAAACGAGGGATTCCTTCCTAACTTATTTTATGAAGCCAGCATCATCCTGATACCAAAACTGGGAAGAGACATAACAAAAAAAGAAAATGTCAGGCCAATATCCCTGATGAACTTCAATGTGAAAATCCTTAATAAAGTACTGGCAAACTGAATCCAGCAGCACATGAGAAAACATCCGCCATGACCAAGCTGGCTTCATCCCTGGGATACAAGGCTGGTTCAATATACACAAATCAATGAACGTAATTGATCACATAAGTAGAACCAAAGACAAGAACCACATGATTATCTCAATAGATGGAGAAAAGACCTGGGTAAAATTTAACATCACTTCATGTTAAAAACTCTCGATAAACTAGGGTATTGACAGAACATATCTCAAAATAATACGAGCTATTCATGACAAATCCACAGCCAATATCATACTGAATGCGCAAAAACTGGAAGCATTCCCTTTGAAAACTGGTACAAGACAAGGATGCCCTGTCTCACCACTCCTATTTAACATAGTTTTGGAAGTTCTGGCCAGGGCAATCAAGCAAGAGAAAGAAATAAAGCGTATTCAAATAGGAAGAGAGGAAGTCAAGTTGTCTCTGTTTGCAGACAACATGATTTTACTTTTAGAAAACCCCATCATCTCAGCCCAAAAACATCCTGAGCTGATAAGCAACTTCAGCAAAGTCTCAGGATACAAAATCAATTATGCAAAAATTACAAGCATTCCTTTACACCAGCAATAGGCAAGCAGAGAGGTAAATCAGGAATGAACTCCCATTCACAATTGCTACAAAGACAATAAAATACCCAGGAATACAGCTAACAAGGGATGTGAGGGACCTCTTCAGGAAGAACTATGAACCACTGCTCAAGGAAATAAGAGAGGACACAAACAAATGGAAAAACATTTCATCTTTATGGATAGGAAGCATCAATATCATGAAAATGGACATATTTCCCAAAGTAATTTGTAGATTCAATGCTATTCACATGAAACCACCATTGACATTCTTCACAGAATTAGAAAACAACTATTTTAAGTTTCATATGAAGTCAAAGTCCCCCTACAGCCAAGACAATCGTAAGCAAAAAGAACAAAGCTGGATGCATCATGCTACCTGACTTCAAACTACACTACAAGGATAAGACTGTTTTAAATGCAACCAAGATGCTGCTACTTTCACACCTGGTTTTCACTGACCTGCTACTCAGCCTCAGCTTTCTCCAGAGCATTTGTATCACCAATCACAGGCTACCCAGTCCATTATCCTTATCACCATGGTTTTCTCCATGCATAGTGGATCTTTTAAGGAGTGGACTCCCACTTTGTGAGGTGCGAGAACATTCACCCTACCGTCAGTGATGTCTTCATTGCCTGTAGGAGAGTGATCCAACTTCACAATTGAATCTTCTCACTTCTTTTCGCAAACTGTGTTCCACATTGAGTTTACAGGTTGGGTTATCTGGAAGCAAACGCTGACACGGAGTTTGATGCGTGAGACATGATTTAGGGATCATCAGCTGTGAATGGAAGAGGGAGGAAGCAAGATTGGACAGAGGCAAAAGTCAAATCGTGATAAAGACTAGCTTGACAGCCTTGGCCAGTCCGCAGACAGCCTCTGGTGTAAGGATTGCTCATCAGAGTACTGTACTTTGGGCCAAATGAACAGGTGTTTATCCCCACACTGTCTGAGTCCCTGGATTTGAACTTCTCCAAGAAGGACACAACCTCATGTTATGTGAGGTGGCTTTAAGCAGCTGAGGTAGAGCTTGAAGGAGCTGATAACTGGAGGTGTCTGTTTGCTGACTGGGCAGCAAATCTTTCCTTGAAGGGAGATCTGGAGGGACCTGCACTTGATTAACACACTTAGATAACTGCTGTACAACTGCCAAAATTAGGAAATTAGCAGAGTTAGCATTAATTTTTTTTTTTTTTTTTTTTTTTGAGACAGTCTGGCTCTGTCCCCCAGGCTGGAGTGCAGTGGCGCGATCTCGGCTCACTGCAAGCTCCGCCTCCCGGGTTCATGCCATTCTCCTGCCTCAGCCTCCCAAGTAGCTGGGACTACAGGCGCCCGCCACCTCGCCCAACTAGTTTTTTTTTTGTTTTGTATTTTTAGTAGAGACGGGGTTTCACCGTGGTCTCAGTCTCCTGACCTTGTGATCCGCCCGCCTCGGCCTCCCAAAGTGCTGGGATTACAGGCGTGAGCCACTGCGCCTGGCCTACCATTCAATTTTAAACGTGGCATACATTTAAATTTCACCAGTTGTTCCATTCCTTTTGATTGGGGTGCAGAGAATGTTACCCCAAAGTATGATATTTTACCATACTCAACAATGAATTTAAAGAAATTTGAAGGGCTTAAAAGCTGCCTCAGAACCAATAACTTTCCAACCTTCTCTTATTTCTTCTTCCCATGAGCACAGGGAGGGACTTTGGAGTTTCCCTAGCTGACTAAGGAGATTTCTTTCCAAAAGAAATGCAATTGTCTTTTGAACTCCTCTCTAAGAGTCTCATCAAATAACCAAAAAAAGTTTAAACCAGCGACTATGATGAGAGAGACTAAAAGTCATCACTGTGCCCAGACAGACTTTTCATATATTCTTCTGAGGGCCGCTTCCAGAAATTACCGGAGATACCTTATCTACACAACAAGAAAACTTTTATTCCCAATGCAGTTTCACCTCTCACCTTCTAATAATTTCCTGTTCCCATTAAGCTTCTTAAGAAAATCATGTACGGGATAATTTTGCTTCCTGGGCCTATTTATTTTCCATAAAATTATGTACTACCACTCTAAAATGCCCACAGTTTCCCACTTCCTTCTCCCCTTTGAAGGGGGTGTTTGAACCTCAACTATCTGGCCCTCTTTTGAATTTCATATTTGTGAGATTCCCAAGTCCCTGTGCATGTTAATACATTTGTATATTTTTTCTCTTCCTAATCATGAACTTTCCAAGGGCAGAGGTGATGCTTTCCCATTCACATCTAGATTTCTTTGATAGCGTTTGTTACCTAGTTGAATTTCCCACCCAGGATAACACAAAGTATCCTATTGGCATGCCTTTTTATACTCCTTTAAATCTGGAATGATTCAAAGTGTTGTTTTTTTTTTGTCTTTTAGGATTTTAATTTTGTTTTATGGACATAAGTCTGTGGCTTTACAGAATGAAAATTTAGATTCATTAGGTACCTTTTTATGATTAAAACACATTTATAAGAAATACTATATAAATTATGATGTGTCTTTCGTTAATGCTTATCATATATATTGTGCTGCTTTTTTTTTTTTCCTCAAAACAGAGTAGACTGGTATTATTTTCCTCTTGTACAGATGGGAGACCAATGCAGAGAGGTTAAAATGATCTAGCAGTGCATGGAAGAAGCAGTAATGTCATTCAATTTAGGGATTTTAAAGTCTGTCTTCTTCACAAGACTTCTCACTTCAGAAAACTGTGCCTATTTGTTATATTTACACTTTCCAGTTGAGGAGTTAGTTAAAAATATATGTACCCAAACTGCACAAATTATAATCATCAGACATTAGAGAAAGATATCTGTTTTTAACAGGCATTCCACTCTGAATTTGATCCGCAACAAATCCTGAGCTGTTGGAACACAGGTGATCGTGTCGGTAGCTGACTAGGTGGATTTATCTGGCTTTGGATGGAAAGGCTTTACTCCCACCATATGGGCTGTCTGGTGCTCCTCACTTTCATAACCCTGGCTGCTTCATCCATTATCAGACTTATCCTCACTCTCAGACTTGAGATTTTGGGAGACAAAGGAGCACAGGCTACGTTCAAACTGTGGGTTTGGCAAATTCCTTAACCTCTCTGGGCCTCAGTTCCTTAACCTCTCTGAAGTTAATGATACGTGTCTCCTACGGAGTTTTAGTAATATGTTTGAGATTGGTAATCACTAGGCAAATTATACATCTAAGACACTCATTGTTTTTTAAAAATGTTTTCTCTACACTCATCCCTTGGTATTGAAGGAAGATTTGTTTCATGACCCTCCCCCTCCAAAAAATCTACAGATGCACAAATCTGTTCCGTAAATTGGCAATGGCATGGTATTTGCATATAACCTAGACACATTCGCTCATATACTTTAAGTCATCTCTAGATTACTTACAACACATAATACAATATAAATGCCACATAAATGGTTGTTATTCTGTATTGTATTTGCATTTGTATTATTTGAAGTTTTAAATTTTCTGAATAGTTTCAATCTGTGGTTGGTTTAATCTGTAGATGCAGAACTATCAGATAGGGAGGGCCTACTGTATTTAAGTTTTACATTTTACTCAGAGTATGAAGAGCCTGGACCAGCCTCTGCTCTCTGCCAGTTCACCACATTCACAATCAAAACAAGAGCCCTAAAGCACAGAGGTGTCCCTGGGCCTGCACACACCTGCATTCTATTTTTCCCCCATTACATCCATTTCTGACCAGGTGTTTACGTCTACAGATAATTTTTTTCTTTTTCTTCATTGAATTATTGCTCTTGCTCTTAAAGAATTGATTCATTCTCCCACCATCTGCTTCCAAATAAAAACCTAAGAAATGCCCGGTCATCTTTGGGAAATAAATAACAATAGATAGATAGATAGATAGATAGACAGACAGACAGACAGACACACACACACACATAGGAAGATAAACTGATTCAGTGTTTACTCTGAACTCTTTATCAAATTAGAGATTCCCTAAGGGATAAAACAGTCAAAGAGCTATTTCCTGAGTAAAAAAGCTTGTGGTTTACCCTACAGCCCCCAACAGAGCAGCAAGCACACCTCACAGCATGCCTATCTTTGATGCTGATTCTAACTTTCTGTGTAAGTATCACAGGTTGGGTGGCATTTACTTTTGCATGAATATGATGTTAAACTTTAACTCACATTAATCCAGCAACTACAGTCATGTGCTGCATAATGACGTTTTCATCAACGGCAGACTGTATATACTACTGTGGTCCCATAAGATTATAAAATTATTTTTACAGTGCCTTTTCTATGCTACATTTAGATATGTTTAGATACACAAGTACTTACCATTGTGTTAGGATGCCCACAGCACTCAGTACAGTAACATGTTGTACAGGTTTGTAGCCTAGGAGCAATCTGCTATTCCACACAGCCTAAGTTAGCAGGAGGCTGTCCCATCTAGGTTTTTGAAAGCTAAATATGTGATGTTTGCGCCATGATGCATTCGCCTAAGAAGCACTTCTCAGAACCCTTTGCGCAATGACGCAATCGCCTGAGACGCGTTTGTCAGAACCGCCTGCGCGATGACGCAATCGCCTGAGACGCGTTTGTCAGAACCGCCTGCGCGATGATGCAATCGCCTGAGACGCATTTATCAGAACGTACACACTTCTTAAGTGAAACATGACAGGAGTTTTCTTCTTTTTAATTTTTAATTTTTGTAGGTACATAGTAAGTGTATATATTTGCAGAGTGTATGAGATATTTTGATAATGATATCAGGGTAAATGGTGTATCCATCACCTTAAGTGTTTATTCTTTGTGTTACAAACAATTCAATTATACTCTTTTAGTTATTCTATAATGTACAATTAAATTTATTATTGACTATAATCACCCTGTTGTGCTATCAAATACTAGGTCTTATTAATTATTTCTATTTTTTGTACCCATTAACAATTCCACTTCTCCTCCCCAGCCTCTGGTAACCATCATTCTGCTCTGTATCTCTATGAGTTCAATGGATTTAATTTTTAGCTCTCACAAATCAGTATAGTATTTGATTATTTCTCTATACAAAGAACTATGTTGGCTGTATAAGAAGAAATTCAAAAGAGAGAAAAAAAAAACTTAGTCCCATCCATGACAATTTACGTTTATTAGAAATGTGCTGGCTCCTATATTGAGCAATAAATAGGGGTACAAAGATGGATACAATAACCTAACCCATGAGTTGTGAACAATCTCATCAAATACACTATTTGGTCTGTGTTTGTTGAAAACACAACACCAGACTAGCAGGCAATATATTAGTTTCAAGGGCTGTCCCTGAGGCTGAGAAGGTGCTTGGTCTCTAGTAACACTATTAATTTTGGGGAAAAAAAGAATAAATAAAAGCAGCATTGAGCTATCTTGTCTATTATAAATTGAAAATATCTTCTTATTATGACATAATTAATTTTCTGATAACATTATTTAATGGTGTGGATACAATGTTTTTAATTAAAAATTAAAATACACATACTGTGGAAAAATGTTTTTAAAATAAATGATCTACATTCTAGCAATAAAAACTAAATAGGTATGTGTCCTTCTGTTTATTTTTTTAATTCTATACTTGGATAGGTATACGTCTGTATATCTATAAATAATTATCACTGTGCACATAGTTTTATGTTCCATATTTTTTACTTATTTGTATATTATATACATTTTCTGGTGACCTCAAAAAATTTTAAATACTTATTTTCAACAGTTCCACTATATGGTTTTAGTGTAATTTATTCAGCCATTTGTTTTCTGGAGATACACATTTTATATTAAGTTTATAAATAAATATGAAGTAACTTTTATATATTTCTGAATATTTTCCTCAGTAGTACAGGGCAAAAGAAAACTTTGCTGAAAATCAATGATAGTGTAGGGGAGAAAAAAACGTTCACTGAAAATCAACTGACAAAAGGTAGATTAATAGAAGAAAACATATACAAATATATTAACATGTATATGGGCATGGGAGGCATACTAATATTAAAAGCTCAAATAAATGGCCAATTGATGCTTTTGCATCATCTTGAGGTTACAAAAGAATAAGAGCTCAGGACATGGCCATACAGGTTATGGGAGAGAGAGGAGAAGAAAGGCCTGGAGAAAAGGTGGTCACGTTGTGCAGATGAAACCTGTCAGGCAGCAGCCCTCAGAAGGAATAGATGGTAGCCAGTGGTCAGTGTTCCTGTCAGACCTTTAAAGGTTTCTGACTCAGTTAATCTTTCCTAGTTATGAATAAGGGAGGGCTTCGCAAAAAGCCTGTGTGCATCTGTTGTTTATTTCACTTTATCTCCTCTACAGGTGCAAATCCCAGCCACTCCCCTTACCCCGCACAAAAGACAGCATTTTAACTATTCTTATGTTTCTAGCCCCGCTGAATAGCCATCTTGAAAGATGGCAAATAAGTATATATGGGGGGAAATTTTTTTTTTTTTTTTTTTTTTGGTCACCAGGCTGGAGTGCAGTGGTGTGATCTCAGCTCACAGCAACCTCCACCTCCAAGGTTCAAGCAGTTCTCCTCACTCAGCCTCCAGAGTAGCTGGGACTACAGGCATGGACTACCATGCCAAGCTATTTTTTTGTGTTTGTGTGTGTTCTTATTAGAGACAGTTTCACCACGTTGGCCAGAATTGTCCCAATCTCTTGACCTCGTGACCCGCCTGCCTCAGCCTCCCAAAGTGGGGTAAAATATTTTTAGTTTCCTTCAGTAATTTTTTCTGTTTGATTATTTTCCCCTTAAATACTACCTTTAATTTGCTCAAGTAATTTTAGCAATCATATCATAATGTAAATTCCAATATCATATGATTTAAATGAGGAAGGAAGGAAAGGAGGAAGGAAAGGAGGAAGGAAGGAAGGAAAGAAGGAAGAAGGGAGGGAGGGAGGGGAGGGAGGAAGGAAGGAAGGAAGGGAGGGAGGGAGGGAGGGAGTTGGTTAAGCTCAAATCCAGTTCTAATGAACTCTATTTCAGTGGGAAGCCTGGAGTTAAGAACTGCACAACAATCAATCTGGAGCGTTTTAGTCTTGAGTTCTGAAGTTCTGAAGAGGGGTTGATCAAAGGCAACAGGACATGGGGATTCAGCTTCCAGAAGAATTCAGCTTCCAGAAGTAAGTACAGGATCAAGAGGAGCTTAATTGGCCCTAACTGGCCTGAACTCAGAGAAGATAAGAAATGTCCCCTGGTTTAGCTGGCCCCCAAACACAATGGTCCAGGAAATGCTACCATCACATAAGATTGTGTTCTTTAACACAGAACCTCTTTAAGGCAGAGGTTATTTGTATACGTGATGAGAACACACAAGACTACATTTTATGGGAACAATAAAAACTTCATAAACATTCACATGTTTTATGTAAGCCTTGCATATGATATACTTTCAAGAAAAACTAATTTAACCCAATTTTACTATTGTTTATTCCCTGCAAATAATATCTTCTATTTACAATGGTTTTCAATTTGTGCAATTGTTTTCAATATGTACAATTGTTTTCAGTTTGTGCAATTACATTTTGTCTGCTACTTTTCTTTTTCCTTTTGTTTTTGTTTGTTTGTTTGTTTGTTTTTGTGTCTTTGACCACTCATTAAATCACACTGGAGAAGAAACTTAATACATTGTATTCATTATTTTTCCTTAATATTTGTTAAAGTGATGTTAAATTAAAATCTGTTGGGATTCTTTTACTATCCTGGATGATTTAAGTATAATTGGCTTAAACACTAGACCATTTCACAGCTTGAAAGACTAAGAGTTTTTTAACAAGTTTTCCTGATTCTTAGATCTTGAAAATTCATGTTTTGTATCTTCTTTGCAGACTGCCTCTGTTTATCTAAATGCAAAACTAAATTCTTTCAAGAATCCACTCACACTAATAAATGTATGAGACTATTAACCTTAAGGACAAGATCTCATAGCAGCATCTCACAACTCTTGTACTATCTGTACCCCAGCTACTCCTCCTCTCTTTACTTCTCATCAGGAACAAAGAAAATTTTTCTTCTCCAACCACAAAAGCTTTGTATTCTTTTCTGGAGTTTTATACCCTGTGAGTGACAATTTTTATTTAATTTTTTAAAGTTACTTTTGCCTCTGTAAAATGAGAAGAAAGTAAGCAATGGAAAAGTTATGGCCACAGAAGTTCCTTGCCTCAGGAAAAGTAGCTAGGTTGCTGTTGAGTAAATAAAGCATTGGAAAAAACAATCTGTAAGACAAGTACAGAATTAGAAGGGAAGGGCGTGTGTGCAAAACTAGTGTTTCAGAGTATATATGGGCAAGGTTTGGCACTGACTCCTAGATTCACTGGTATAATTATTCAACATTGCAATGAAAAGTCCAAGGGACAGAGAATAGATGGATATTGCAAAGTCAAAGCCATATTCCTGTACTTTTGAGACTCAAGAAAGAACTTGACCAGCCCCTGTGGGCGATCCATGGAGCACCGACCATGTGATTATTATCATCTTTCTTTTGTCCTAGTGTTAGTAAAGCCTGGGAAACAGATGACAAATATTTCATTGCATTTGTAGAATTACTGTTCTTTTTTATCTTTGTGTGTCTTGTAAAGCAGATTCTTGCATCATGGCTATAGTGCAATGGTCTGGAAATTTGCCACTGCCCTTCAGTTAATTAAGGCTGTGGTCACTTAAGTTGGCTCCAAGTAGGTGCTCCATAAATGTTAGGTGAATGAACAAATATGAATGAATATTGTGGCTGAGGCTGCTCTATCATAACTCTATTTGTGATAATAATAGTTGACCTGTGAAGTTGCAATCAATGCAAACTCTTACGGGCATCATATATATATCTCTTCTCTTCTCTTCTTGAATTTATATGTTCTAAAATGGGGACTAGAATGTTTTATTTATGTTGGTCACTAATTCATGAGGGAAAAATATCAATTGAAGTGTGAAATGACGAAACATCTTGTTATACTTAGTTTTTAAAGATAAATACGGAGTTTCCTACTCACCTGCTTTTTTAAAATAAAATAATTCAACAACTGGGCAGACATCTATTGATCATATACTGCATGCACGGAGCTATGCTATTCCAGGCTACTAGAACCAATGAGAATAGCTAAAGGAGACACATTGCTGTTAAAACTTAATCCTTGCTCTAATTCTCTTGTATGTGTACATGCATATAAATATGTATGAAGGATGAAGTGATCAGTGACTTAGTAAGAACATTCTTTTTTTTATAGTTCACAATTACTTAAAGGAAGAAAAAGTTCAAAATCATTAGCAAAATCTCACCTAAATCTATAATTTTTTTGCAGTTCTCTCTTTCTTATTCCGTACTCCAGGCATTGTGAGTCACTCGCATTGCATGACAAGATCTGTACTTTGCACCTCGTTCTATGTAGTTAACTGGATATTGTTATTTAACTCACCAGATAGAGAAATGCTCTATTAGAAATGTACACATCCAGATCCAAATTGTGTCTACCTTCATGTGTGGTTTCAAATTTCTAGAGTATCTTTGTTTTGGTTTTTTAAAAAAATCTTGCCAGAAACTCTGCTATGTGAGAAATGGTATCCAATTTAGTTTATACCCTCAGGCACTTACCAGTTTGATGGACCAAAAGCATAGGCTGATTAGTATTTGATGAATATTTGGGAGTATATACACAACTTCACTCTTCTGTATCTCTCTCTACATAATACTATGCATATGTGTGATTTTATTTTTCTAGTCAAATCTCAATATTTATTAACATGAGAACATTAAGGAGAATTACATATTGGAAGAACAAGGTATTGAGGTTTCAAGCTTAGACACAAAGAAGTATAAATAGAGCATTTCACGTTCTCTATTTAATAGTTTCATCCCTCACACTTCTGCCAGAATAGACTTTATAGAAGGCAAACCCAATATCTGTGCAACTACCAGTAGTCCCCACTGTAAAAGGTTTCTGTTACTTCTTGTTATTTCCAGTATCGTTTGTCCAGTATGAGCTTAAATATATATTTTATTTATTTCATGGTATAAATGTATTTCCCTATGATACCATATTGCATTTTCCTAAGTAGTAATGGTAAATCTCTTTTGGTTTTTACAATTTTTATTTTTTTGAGACAGTCTTACTCTGTCATCCAGGCTGGAGTGCAATGGCACGATCTCACTGCAACCTCCACCTCCCAGGTTCTAAGGGATTCTCCTGCCTCAGCCTCCAGAGTAGCTGGCATTACAGGCACACACCACTACACCCAACTAATTTTTGTGTTTTTAGCAGAGACGAGGGTTTCGCTAGGTTGGCCAGGCTGGTCTCAAACTCCTGATCTCAGGTGATCCACTTGCCTCGGCTTCCCAAAGTGCTGGGATTACAAGTGTGAGCCACTGCACCTGGCTGGTCTTTCCAATTTTTTTTTAATTTAAAAATATAACATACACATAGAAAAGATAAAAAATGCTGAATTAAATGCATAGAAATAAAGTGGGTGCTATGTAGCCACCACTGAGAAGGAGTATGAGTACATGGGTAGTGCCCGGTATCCCTCCATGTGTCCCTGCTGATCACATTCCTCTCCTTATCCTGTAATATCTACATGTATAGCTATATTAATATTGATATAGATAATTATTTACAATTAAATATTATGTGTAAGTACATAAACACATATTCATACATAGAAGTATGCATTACTTCAAGGCACTGATTATATATTAATATGTATGTATGTGATTTCATTTTTATTTTTTAACCTTACAAAAATGAAATAAAGTATGTGTTCTCTTGATTCTTACCTCTTTTAGACAGCCTCATGTTTGTAAAATCTGTCTAGATTGTTTTATGTAGCTGCAGTTCATTCTTTTATATCACTGGATGATAGCTCATCGCATAAATATGCAAGAGTTTATCTTTTCTACTGGTGATGGACATTGGGTTTTTTCCAGTTTGGTGTTATTACATACTAATAATTCCATGTGGACACCCATTCTGTTGAATATTTATCTAGAAGTGGAATCAACTTGTCACAGACTATGCAGACCTTTGCATTCAGTAGATAATGCCATTTTTGCCATTTTTTTTTTTTTTTTTTTTTTTTTTTTTGAGACAGAGTCTCGCTCTGTTGCCCGGGCTGGAGTGCAGTGGCCGCATCTCAGCTCACTGCAAGCTCCGCCTCCCGGGTTCCCGCTATTCTCCTGCCTCAGCCTCCCAAGTAGCTGGGACTACAGGCGCCCACCACCTCGCCTGGCTAGTTTTTTTTGTATTTTTTAGTAGAGACGGGGTTTCACCGGGTTAGCCAGGATGGTCTCGATCTCCTGACCTCGTGATCCACCCGTCTCGGCCTCCCAAAGTGCTGGGATTACAGGCTTGAGCCACCGCGCTCGGCCGATAATGCCATTTTTTAAGTGAGTATATGAAACTACATTCCCAGAGGCATTATATGAGAGTTTCTGTTACTACACAGTCTCACCAATACATGGTGGTGTAAGACTGTTTTAACTTTTGCAAGTCTGCTGAGAATGTAATTTTATCTTATTGTGGTTCTAATTTGCAGTTCCCTGATTAATAGTGAAACTGAACAGCTTTTCATGTTTATTGATTATTTGAATAAAATATCTGCTAAAGATGTTTGCCCATTTTTCTATTGATTTTTCTGCCTTTGTATTGATTAAAGGAATAATGTATATAATTATGAAACCAGTCCTTTGCTACTACAAATATATGAAGTATATAACCTAGTAGATTTTCTCTTTTTTCAGCTTTATTAAGGTACGCCTGATGAATAGAAATTGTGTGTATTTAAGATGTACTAATTGATGTTTTACTGCATGTATACATTGCGAAATGGTCACCCAATCAAGCTAATTAACATATCCATCCCTCACCTAGTTGTTTGTATGATAGTTTTGTCACACAAAGGGATATGGAATAATTTGCTGTTCCAGCTCCATTTATTGTAAAGACCATTCTTTCCCCTGATGCTCTGTGATGACACTTCTGTAATACATGAGGAGTACACATACATGAACAAATTGAATCTGTTTCTAGCATCTCCTTTACCTTCAATTACTTTGTTTATTTCTACCTGTGCAAAAACTTCACTATCCTAATGATATGGCTTTTGGCTCTGTTTCCCCACCCAAATCTCATGTTGAATTATAATGCCCGGTGTTGGGGCAGGGACTAGTAGGAGGTGATTTGATCATAGCAGAAGATTCCCCCCTTTCTGTCCTAATGATAGTGAATGAGTTCTCACGAGATCAGGTTGTTTAAAAGTGTGTACCACTTCCCCCTTTACTCTTTCTTTCCTGCTCGGCCATGTGAAGACGTGTTTGCTTCCCCTTTGCTTTCTGCCATGATTGTAAGTTTCCCGAGGTCTCCCAGTCATGCTTCCTGTATAGCCTGAAGAACTCTGAGCCAATTAACCCTCTTTTCTTCATAAATTACCCAGTCTCAGGTAGTTCTTTATAGCAGTGTTAGAACAGATTAATACACTTAATTAATATAATATTTTAAATCGTGAGGGTATCTTTTAATTTTTTTTTTTTTTTGGAGACAGTGTTTTTTTCTTTTTGTCCAGACTGGAGTGCAATGGCACAATCTCAGCTCACTGCAATCTCCGCCTCCCAGGTTCAAGCGATTCTACTGCCTTAGCCTCCTGAGTAGCTGAGGTTACTGGTGCCTGCCACCAGGCCCAGCTAATTTTTTGTATTTTTAGTAGACAGGGTTTCACTATATTGGCCAGGCAGTGTTGAACTCCTGACCTCAGGTGATCGGCCTGCCTCGGCCTCCCAAAGTGCTGGGATTACAGGTGTGAGCCACCAGCCCGGCCCTAAATTTTTATTCCCAGATCATTTTCTCTGTAAGAGTTTTACTTCTCTTTTATTCCTATGTACCATTTTTATGAGATTGTAATATTTTAAATTTGTTTTATACTTATTGCTACTATGTGAATAAATATTTGATTTGTAATTATCTATCAGTCTTGTTAGATTAAGAATCATAATGTTTAAGTTGAAATAAAAATTTATATAGAAATATATGTTCTTTCATAATTATTATTTATTCAATTTGCTATTATTTTCCAACTCTATTTTTACAATGATTTTAAACATCATCCAACAGATAATTACCAATCACCGACTACTTAGCAGGCATTTGGCTGCATCATGCTACAAAACAGACAAAGCTTCCTATCTTTGTGGAGCTTACATTCTAATGTGTATAGGAAATAATATGTACAAAAAATAATAGGACATAAAATATCATAAATAATACTGGAAGGTAAAGAGGGCTATGCAATTTATAGACAAGGGCATGTGGGATTTAGATGATATGGTACAGAGGTTTGAATTCTAAAAAGGGTGGCCATAGGAGGTTTCTAATTAAGTTGTCAAATTATTGGAAACTTTTCTGACATTTTAATAGAGAGAGAACTGACGCATCTATACCAGAGTGAAAGATATTTTAACACCATATCCAATCCAAAATCTTGGCTTGTTTATCACTCTACTTGGGTTGTCCTTTATGCCCATAAATTAAGTGTTAGAATTTTCTCTATGAGTGTCTTATTTATCTCTTATTTCTTCATACTCTTCTTTGAAATTATAATTTTTAAAATTTGTTTTTTAATTATTACTACTATGTGAATAGATATTTAATTTTTAATTATCTATTAGTCTGCTAGATTATTGATAATAAATATTTAAATTGAAATTAAAATCTATATAGAAATCATGTACTCTGTAATAGTTACTTATACCATCAGAAGTGGTAACAATTCCTACACCATTTGTTCACTCACTCATTTATGATTTCCCATTTTACCCAGGACCAAGAGTCATTGGTGAGAGCACACAACCTTGCAACTTTGTCTTTCACTAATACCTAATGGAAAGATTTCAATATTTCACATTTAAATGTAACATTTTATGTTTAAATATAAATAACACACACACACACACACATAGAGAGACGGGGAGAGAGAGAGAAACAGGAGAGAGAGACAGATTTTAAAGAATTAAGTCATGTGATTCTGAGGCTTGGTGATTCCAATAGGGCAGGCCAACAGGCTAGAGACCCAGGAAAGAGCTGATGTTTTATTTCAAGTCTGGAGGCAAAATTTTTTCTCCTCTGTGGGACCTCAGCCTTTTTCTCTTCAGACCTGCTACTGATTGGATGAGACTCATTCACATTATGGAGGGTAAGCTTTACTCAAATTGTACTGATTTGAATGTTAGTCACATCTAAAACAAACAAACATCTAGACCTGTTTTTGACCAAACTTCCAGACATCATAGCCTAGGTAAATTGACACTTATACTAAATCTTCACATCTTCATTCCTAGTTAACTAATGATTTTTAATATGAGTCAATGTTGAATTTTAAAAGTGCTTTTATTCTGCAACTATTGAGATAATATTATGTTTTCGTATTAATCTGCATCTGTAGGAATTGTGTTAATAGATTTTTCTAATGCTAAATCAAACTTGGATTTTGGGATAAACCCTCATTATTAATTGGATCAATAGAGAGTAGAGAGATGAATACTTAGATTTGTCTTACCAACATTTTATTTTGGATTTTTGCCTGTATGTTAAATGGTAAGGTTGAACAGCAAAATTTCATTTTTTGTCTTGTTCTTATGGGGTTTGGTATAAAGGCAATGTATAAATAATGTAAATTGAGATAAGAAATATTCCCACTGAAAATGTTTATATGAACCTATGAGTATTTTTAAATTTTTGATAGAATTTCTGACAAAAACATGCAGGATTTGAGTTTTCTACCTGGCAAAACTTTCAACTATTCTTTCAGGTTTTTTACAAATATTATCATGCTAAGACTGTATATTAATTTTTGAGTTGAAAGTGAAATGTTATCATTTATATTATATCGTTTTAAGGTAATTTCTTTCCTATACCTTCTAATTTATTGTTGTAATGGTTTTATAATATTCTTTAAATATATAAATTATGTCTGTGTTATTTATAGCAACGAGAAATTTAATAACGACTAGATCCACTCTATTGCTTCGCATTCTTTAATGGGTAGAAGACAGGACAGGGAGAGAATGCTTGACTTCAGGCGCAGTATGCCTGGAAGTACATTTTGCTAATGCTGTGTTCTGACCTTCTGTCACAGTCCTCTGGTGATAAAAACTGAACTTGCCCCGACACTTAGTTGTTTCCTCCTCCAGAGGAACTCACTGGTTGACCATGAGTTTATTTGATAAACTTGGTGGGTTAAAATAACACACATTTGGGGAACAGTACAGCAATGGATGAAGCAGTTTTCCTCTGAAACTTATTTCGAGGGCAACTATAACATCTTCTAATTTTTTTTTCTCTTTGTAGAGTGTAAGAAACGCCTGAAATTTTCTGTATTGGTAAACATGAAAGGCAAACATCCATTGAGACGTGGTTCTCTATGAAGTGGGGATGAGTATTCCAACCTCCTCTGAATCTCCACGAAGCAGCAGAACTTTACAAAGGTATGCTCTCATTTTGTATTCTCTGAACCTGTTTCCATACAGTAGGCATGGTGGGGTCGCGGCATGCATTCTACTTATCAAATTCATATTGTAGGCTCATCAGAAGGCCAGGCCAATAGCTTTAAAAATAAAGGGTCTATAACAGCATGGTTGGTTTTGTCTCCTTTGTGGTATAAGAAGTACCTAGGTAGTTGCAGGCACATAGGAGACATTCAAGAAAAATTGGGAGAAAAATTTGATAAACAAATATGCTGCTGACACAACATTTATGATGTATGGCCCCAAAGTTGTGGATCTGGGGAGTGATGCAAAAAGTCTATTTTGATCTTGGACGTAATCTTTATTCTCTAATCCAGGTTTGTCAGGATAAAACAGTTGGAGGATTTAATTCCTGTCAGTCTCCAGTGAATATTTCTAAAAGGATTCAAAAATCTAGAGAAAGATTGATTGATGTCCAAAAATATCAATACAAATTCCAGACTAGGCATGAAACTTATAAAAAATGAGGTCAATCCATAATAGACAGAGTATGTAGTCTGTGTGAAATGTAGAGCAATAATCATTACCTCAAGACAAAAAATCTTTCTCAAATACATAAGTGCCTTTCCTGATATTAAAACAGATACCTATAGATATTAATGTCATAATTGAGGTCACAGAGCTATGTGATATAAGATTTGAGACAAAAAGTTACTACAACTGACTACTACTTTATTTATCTACTTTATATTTATACTACATTTATCTTGTATGAGCTTTCACAGGATTTTTAAAACAACAAATACAGACTTGTAAAAAAAAAAGTAGTTCAAAAGGATCCCATTTTGTTCTCAAGAAATGAAACATAACCCTATTCAAATTTCGATGAAGCAGCATTAATGGCCATGGTGACAAAACCAGTCTCTGGTCTGCAGTACAATTATAAACTGAGGTATTTAGTGATATCTGACATCAAACAGATATTTAGTGATATCTGGATGTGAAACTTGAGATAAGTTATTTAATCCCTCTGAGCCTCAGTTTTCTCATTTGTAAACGGTTGTAGTGTTGCTTATCTTCCAGATAACAGTATAACATTCTAGGTAATGAGGTAACATACATTCAGAATGTCAGACACACAAAGGGAGAACTTGATAGGTCAACTTTATCTCAATAAGATTCATGCGAATTGTAATCAGATGTTTGCATTTTACCTTCTTTCTGTTTGCAAGAAGGACTAAACATTGGAGCATTAAAAGTGAAGCAAGCAGTCAACTGGATAAGACAGGGCTACAAGAAGCTTACGTATTACCTGCTGAGTATTTTTCCAAATGTAGTTTATATACCACTTCCATCAATTAGAACTACCTTGGGGATGCTTCAAGGGATATATTACTTTATTTTCTTTGTATCCGTCAATCCACTCACATGAAAAAGCCTATTACATTCAGGAAAGTATTCATTCTGACTGGAGCATGTTCTGACTGGAGCATGGACTGTGATGATGGAGACATACAAGAGTTAAACTGAAAAAATGCAGGTGGAGCCTACTATATCATAATAGAGGAGAAGCTTTTTGTCATGTAAAAAATGGAGAGTTAATTAAGGAGTTTCTAAAGTAAGGGAGTACAGGATTATATTCATAAGATCATTCAGAATTGAGCAAAAGCATATTTAATATTTCTGCCCAATCATAGTAGAGTGACAATTCACCTATATTACAAAGACAAGAAGCACAAATGCACAGAGACACCAATGGCAAATGAAGTCCCTTGTGTTGATGCTTATGTCCTGCATTTTTATTATTTTTAGTTATGGCATGCAGGGCTCATTTGCTCAGTTAAACATACAGACCTGTATTGAATTCTACCAGGCAGCAGTTTCTCTTCTTGGCAGTGGAAATTGGAAAATTGAATTTTCCTCTGCATTCTAATCTGATTCAAAATTTATTTTGTATTTAGACCCCTTATATAATTATTGCCATCATCATTATTTAGCAGCTTTTGCTTAATCTATTATTGAAAAATGGGTATTTTCAATTTGGGTGCTCTGCAAAGTCTATTAGGGATAGTTATTGCTAGAAAAATGTGTAGGCATAATGAGTGAAACAGGAACTGCAGCATAGTCACACGTACTGTTCTGAGCACCCAGGGCAAGGAGTGAGAGGTGGAAAAAATCTCCATGGAGGAGCAAAAAGAAAATTGGATCAGTATACTGAAGGACTGACTGTTTAACCCCAGCTTTTCATTTAACTGGCTGTATGATTTTAGAAAAGAAAATTTCTGAACTTAGTTATCACATCTGCAATATAAGGAATTGGGAGAAAACGAAATGTATGTTGACAGTTTCTTTCAGCTTAGGTTCTCATGAACTTAACCAAACAGAACAGCATTTTGAAGATCGTGAAACTGCCCTGGAATATACTTTCTTCCTGTTTGTGACTTCTGACACTCTGAGGACCCAGCCACTGCTTGATTATGCCAGCCATAATTACTTCAGATCCCTAAATTTATAGAATCAAAAGACATTATAGAGACCTTTCATTCCAGTGCCATAAAAATGTAATTCTCAGTACCATTAAAGTTTCTTCTGGTGTTTCCAATTAAAAAAAAAAAAAACACTAATAAGATCTCATTCTCCATGATATGATTATTTCACATTGCATGCCTGTATCAAATCATCTCATGTACCCTGCAAGTATGCACACCTACTATGTACCCACAAAAATTAAAAATTACGAAATTACAAAAAAAGGAAAATAAATTTAGAGAATCATTTGAAGGGTGAAACTGAGGGGACGTTGGGGAACACTTATTCTCCATTCAGCATTGTCAGATTTAAGAAATAAAAATGCAAGATGCCCAGTTTAAATTTGAATTTCAGATAAACCACATTTTATTAAGAATAAGTATGCCCCAAGTATTGCATAGTCAATCTCAGCTTTTATTATACTCCACTCAGCCCATTTCTGAATTGAGCAATTCCCATTACAATAACACCCTGGGCTTCTTTCTCTCTCTTCACTCATTTCACTCTAGGAACCAAAAGTGATTCATCTTACTTGTGGCTTGGGACAAGGAACAGGGGATAAGTGACGCTCAGTCCTTTCTGGTATCTCTTATAAACTCCTGACTACCGATGTTCCCTATTCCATTCTCAACCATGTGGTTATCTCAGCAATAAAGACTCTGACATGATTGTGAATCTCCACTGACTAGGAAAAAATAGAGAAGTCTCTACGTCTAGGATGCAGTTATATGGAAGCCCTTTTTGTTTTGTTTTGTTTTTTTGTTTTTTGCTACTTCTAAGGCACATTCTCCCTTGGCTCAATTAATAAAAAAAATGCCATTTTTATTTCTATATGTTTACTTTTTTTGTATCTCTCAATTGGTTCAGAAATTAGGTGGGATTGGCAATGCGGGCTCTTTAACCAAAACAGCATGGTACTGGTACCAAAACAGAGATATAGACCAATGGAACAGAACGGAGCCTTCAGAAATAATGCCACACATCTACAACCATCTGATCTTTGACAAACCTGACAAAAACAAGAAATGGGGAAAGGATTCCCTATTTAATAAATGGTGCTGGGAAAATTGGCTAGCCATAAATAGAAAGCTGAAACTGGATCCTTTCCTTACTCCTTATACGAAGATTAATTCAAGATGGATTAGAGACTTAAATGTTAGACCTAATACCATAAAAAGCCTAGAAGAAAATCTAGGTAGTACCATTCAGGACATAGGCATGGGCAAGGACTTCATGTCTAAAACACCAAAAGCAACGGCAGCAAAAGCCAAAATTGACAAATGGGATCTAATTAAACTCAAGAGCTTCTGCACAGCAAAAGAAACTACCATCAGAGTGAACAGGCAACCTACAGAATGGGAGAAAATTTTTGCAACATACTCATCTGACAAAGGGCTAATATCCAGAACCTACAAAGAACTCAAACAAATTTGCAAGAAAAAAACAACCCATCAAAAAGTGGGCAAAGGATATGAACAGACACTTCTCAAAAGAAGACATTCGTACAGCAACAGACACATGAAAAAATGCTCATCATCACTCGCCATCAGAGAAAAAAAACCACAATGAGATACCATCTCACACCAGTTAGAATGGCAGTCATTAAAAAAATCAGGACACAACAGGTGCTGGAGAGGATATGGAGAAATAGGAACACTTTTACACTGTTGGTGGGACTGTAAACTAGTTCAACCATTGTGGAAAACAGTGTGGCGATTCCTCAA